>NC_092571.1:13294916-13594916 GCF_037975245.1 Apostichopus japonicus | reverse complement strand
CATCTCCATCCTATAACACGTCGCCCTATCTTATCAATAACAGACGGGTTTCCACCGATAACTCTGTAAGTAATCCAATGCGAGGGCTGTGATTATCGGAAACATTACACATTAATAACGGACTAAAGAGCTTTTAGTCTACGTTACTTATTGTGATCAGAACTCAACCATTGGACGCATCTGTACCCAGGAACAGTTTGAGTCCCTTTCTACATCACAGTACGATGACATATGTGAATTTAACATCTCTAGATCCGATCAAGGTTAGTCATTACTTTAAGTCATTACGTTATTTGAACGGGGAAATGTATCTTAAAGAAAACAAGACAGCGACATTCTGTATGAAAATTTCTAGTTCAGTATTTGCATATTTTATTGCTGTAACATTCATTAGCGTAATATTAACACTAACATTATAACTGCTATTTTGTGTCACGAATATAAGTTTAATGCTATAACGATCAATGAATACAATCATCACAGAATCCAAAGAGAGCGTTAAATTGTTGTGTATCGATAGAGGTATTCATTTGTTATAGCATTTGAAAAGAATCTACACAATTTAATTCAAAGTTTATAAAGTTAATATAAACTATAAAAGGTTATTGTAAAGAATGGTTATAAAGGTCATTCGTGAGAAAATGTAATTGCAACTTTTTTAAACTGACCATGCTTTCAATTTTGAAAGTAAAACATAGGAGTATAATTTCTCTTCTGTTTTCCCACATACAGGCTAACGATTTAAATAGTTGCTTTGATTCGTGAACATATCACTTCCTTAATTGATTTGTTTTTAATCTTTCAATGTCAAACAATGTTTAATAACAAAACAAAGTACACTGTACTTTTATGATACTCTCATGAATAAGTTAAGTGATCCTGTCTCGGATAAACAGAGATTTTTCTTTGTAGGGATTCTTTTCAACACATTCCAGACAGCTCGGTAGTTACGAAAGGAGTAACAATAAAATAAGTAAGTTTTTGCCATTGCGAGTTTCGCAGTGGCTGTTAAATGCATTTAAAAACTTAAACCATTATGCGGGGGACGAAAGTATTGTGTTTTTTCATGAACAAAATATAGGAAAACATGCTTCATCCAATTCGTAATTTGTTTAATATAACTTCTTCTCTTGATAGGTCATCAACTACTTCAAAAAAAGAACAACGGTTGCTGTTATTACATCACATTTAAAAAATAATGATTTATTTGATAGTAATACTATTTTTGAAACCAATAAATAAGTGCTTTAACATATATAGTTGTGCTTAAAGCATCTCTTTAAGTTAAATTTAATTTTTTTCAATGCCATTATTGATTTAAATTCTATTAACAGTGTGGTTGATTGGGTTGGATAAGTAAAATTATAATTATAATTTAAAGTTTGTTTATGTACCGTGTCATGTAGTCATTACAGAATACAGAACAGAATTATAAAAAAAAGAGAGAAAACGGTCGAAATGGACTGGAGAAATCACAATCTATAAATTTTTTAATAAAAACAACTACATTCAGTTCAGATTCTGTAGCTGGAAAATATTCATTCCTGACGACAAACATCAATTCATCATGTTTTTCTAAAAAGTGCTTCTTTTTATACTCTCATTCTCCCATTACAGCGCCCTCTTAACCCGGGGCACGTATCCTCCCTTGCCCCTCCCCCCAGCTACGCCACTGGTATGTCATGCCTTTGATCAGCCCAAACGGCTGAGTAAGCTGAAAGTGCGAAACAGGCGTCATTCAAACCTCCGAACATTGTTCACGAACTGATTTAAAATCATATAATAATACTTAATACTAATTATATAATCAGTAAAGTGGTATCAAATAAAACGTGTATGTTTGGATCTTGTTATTACCTTTGGTTAGCCCAAACAGCTGCGTTAGCTGAAAGTGAGAAACAGGCGTCAAGAAGTTTCAAAATATTGTTTTACTGATTTAATTGAACAAAGGGTGTATTGTAGACACCTCTCTGAAGTAACAGTGATTCACAAGAAATAATGTCATGTTTAATGGACTTTCGATTTGCTTGATGAAGAAATCAGGTAACAGCATGTTAATGAACGTCAGCGTCATGTACTCTAACAAACAACAAGAGTATATTGATCATTCATCAACGGATGGGAAAGTAAAATTAAACTGCTTTATAGTTATTAGTATATTATTTCCTGGTTAAGTGAAAGTATTAATGACACCAAATGTGATTATGTGTCATCTTCGTTAAAAAAAAAAAATCAATATATTTAAAATGAGTATGCTCTGAATTATGAAAGTAAAACCAGGAAGCAGATTAGGTGTCTATATTACCTTTCCTACGAAAATAAGTTACCCAAAACTGTTTCGATCAAGAAATGAAATCACTTCCTTCATTTATTCTACACTTGATCAAACATTATTCGAATAAGAAACAATGAATATTCACCTGACTTTTTAATCATTGAATCGAATATAAAAGACAAAACTATAACTATGCTGAACGAATATTTAAATTGTTAAATGAAAATGAATGGCAACCACCATTTCAAAATTAAGTGTATCATACGACAAGATAATCAGAGAAGAGAAAATGATAACATTTATTATATAATATACCTTTACAAACCGATCCTTATGGTAGAATACTGACATTTGACAATTACAAGTATTTTCCGTCGTTATGTATATTATAGTTAAGGGTTTGTAAACGTCTCTGTGGTTCTGGAAATATCATTTTTAGTATTTGTGCTAGACTCTATAGACAATCGTTTGGTGTTCAATGTGTTTCTTTTATCATCATTTCTGATCATATTTTGCTTTAAGAGACCTTTCTTGGTATCGTCTGGCTAGCCGTTAAGGTCAAATTATTGATTATTCCGTAGGACAGAATGAGTATTCTTTACGATTCCAGATGTGCCGTTACTTCTCTCCTCGGTTTTGTACATATCCTTTTGAGTGCTTTCTGATTTTGTGATATTAGTTTTTTTTTATTGACTCAAGATATATTATAGGTGTTTAAGAGGTTGTGGATCTCTTCCTACTGGTGTTTGGGGCAATGTGATGTCGTGTTTTAGAGAACTAGTTTACGCTGTAACCAAGTAAAATTCATTATTTTATGTTTTATCGGTGTTTGCGTTCATAATTAGTTATTTGGGTTTTGCTTTTATTATATTGTTTTTTATTTGTGATTGAAATTCATGTAGCGTATTGCGGTCTGGATAGATTGCTTAGTATTTGTCAATCTATATGCATTGTTTCATAATGGTGTTTAAATTAGTTAAATGAATTATACAGGTGATCACTATGCGGTAGGCGCATTATTTACAGATATGCTATAGAAAGCAGGATCAACTTTCAAAAGCATGACCCAACTACCAGCGGTAGAACTCATCTTATATCAATTCTCCGTATCACCGATTCCCTTGACTCTAGGTTCATATTTCATCGGGCACTTCGCGGACCTCTCATGAACTAACCTCGTGGTACCTTCAACACTCATTTTATTGAAGTTATAACAAAGACAATCTTCTCATTGGTAAGGTGTACAGGTTACTCGCCGTAAGTGTCCTCTGATATCCGCCCTAGCATTTCACTCTTTGCTAACCAAAACGCGTCGTTTTACCTGGAATAGCTACGGTTTAAGAATCTACTTTAAATATCAGTTAACTTACGGTGGTTGACAGATAAGATAAACTTCAAATCTCAGTAAGAGGATCTTCAGGAAAAAAGTCAGACTACAAAACCGTGACAGATTAAAGCACAAATATCAAGCATCCTACTTGCTTTTGTTTTGTTATTAATGATTTCATTGAACTGAAATACACAGCAATTTTGGTGAATTTATCGCGAAAAGAAAAGAACGAACGTTTCTTCACAATTCTACGCACTTTATTTCTTCCACTGAAGTAGAGTAAAAAGAGAGTAATAAATATAATGACTGTAATACTATATGAGGGTGTACATCTAGGTAGTCTACAGTCAACCAACACATGTGTAATCAGAAGAATATGTATAATATTATGTTCTCTTTTTTTTACATGACACGCACAGCCACGACGACATACATCCCCACGTTGACACACAATATACGGTCCGCCTACAGGCTCACCAACCCCTCCGGCCCAAACGCCATCGCCTGGCTACGCTAATATTAAATGCTTCAAACGTGAGTCTCCGTTACATCCTACTCATCTCTATCTTACTTTTCTGGTCTTTAATATTTTGTATGTCTCTATTAAAATTACACAGCAGTCTCTGTGATTTGTGGTTTGTCTATTTCCCAGCCTAATGACGCTTATACATTCAGCGGACTGAGAGAGTTGGAAAGAAATACATCTAATTCACTTGAAATGGTTGGCTTAGGTTCTACGAACTGTCTTTTGTATCACAATATTTACACCATATTAGAACAATATAGGTAACAATATAGGTAATAATATAAAGTCTAATCATTTAAATACATATATCATTTATTCAAAGTAGAGAGCGAGGGCAACTCACACGCAAACACCTCATGAACATGATCAAAGCATGTTCAATAAAGGCGTAATGAATAGGCTTTAAATGTATTCATGTTGGTGTTACAGTGTCACATATTTTGTATTCAAAGAAATGTAACGGGTGAGATAAACAAGCACTTCGTACTGATTGATAAGCGATCTCGAAGAACTTTAATCATGATACTGCTTCTCGATCTATTAATTATATTTCTTTCTTTTTTTGTCCTCGTTGAAGCATTCATGATCTTTCTTCGGGATCGGCAAGATGACATCGGTGAGCTTACTTAAGAGTCAAGAACTGTAGAAGACTTGCTCTAATTTAAGTTCTATGTCGATCTCAGTGGATATTGTTATCACAGCAGCTGATTCATAAGTGGGGGTGTTCACCACTTCCCTCATTTTAACCTAACATCAACATTTAAAAGTAGCACAGTTGCGCTTAGACTTAATATTAAACCTAATTTATAGTTTACAAATTCCTCAGATTGCACAATTTTCCATAAGGATGCTGCCAACATACCCACAGCCTACATGGGAGGCATCGACCAAAGGGCAATCCATTTCCTTAAAAAAAAATTCGCCCCAATTAATAGTTTGATATCGCTTACGAGGAACACGGGAACATGCAATGAAACCATCTTTGTGAGGCAGCAGCTTTTCTTGAGAGATTATGTTGGGGTAGAAAGTGATATTATTAATACATGAGAGGGCCAATTCAACTGGCTGACCAACTTTGAGAATATGATTGTTGTAAAAGAGTAGGAATGTTGGAAGACGTGACTTTTGTTAAATAACAATAATGTTTAAAAGTTAGGGACGTTAAGACATAATTATTATTCTTTTAAGATGGTAAAAACGATCAAATGAACGAAATGGAAGATAGAAGGTTGGTTAAAGTAGGAAATATAGGAGGGGTTAACATTCCATGTTTCACACAAGATACAATAAGTCGTATAACTCGATGAAGCAAGAAATAATATAGATCCTTTTATTCAAAGATATTTAATAGATACTGTGAAACATGCCGTCGAATTTGTTCATTACATCTTCATCCCATAAGTAACTGTGGGGTATTAAAAATATATTATAGTAAGATTGTCCAATGGTAAGGAGAGCGTGTTACATATCGTTCACAAATATTAGGTACTTGTTTTGGGTACGTGGAAACTATCTTTAATTAACTTTGAAAGAAAAGCACAAAGGACGTTATTTTAATGTCAAAATACAAGCATCATTTCACATGCAGGAGCTCAAAGACAACAGCTTGTCATTTAGAAACAAGAGATAACTTTCTCTTGAATGTGAGTGAGGCGACATTTCAGTTTCATAGACCTTATTTAAAAAGTTCACAATGTAAAAATCGAGGGCACTTGCAATGCTTTTTATGTATAAATCTATAAGAATCGAATATAAAGGTCTTTGGCAATGCTTCCATCGCATGGTAACATCTTGGTGCTGGGGTAATCTCCCGAAAACGTAAAACAAGTATGGAATGTGTTTTTCTCGTCTCAGACATATCGTCTGGGACGGTGGCTGAATACACTAGTCCCTCAGCCGCCAAGGTTCTTAGTCGCGTAAAATGAATAGAAAAGTATAGGTGGTAAAAAAAGTAAAAACAATTGGACGGCGAATATTCGCCCCTAAAAATGATCCGCAATGACTGTCATCTCTTATACTCCTTTATCTCATCAAAATGTTCACTAAAGTAATCCATGCTAGCTGAAAATCATTTCCATACGCACAGTATGGAAATACCATTACGGCATTAGAGCATTGGATATGCAGCGTTGACCTCCCCCCTCGCCAGCGTCGGAACTGAGTAGAAGAAGGGGTGGAAGGTACGAAGACAACTTACCCAAGAGAGAGAACATGAATATTGATACAAATAAATGAATAAAATTATGCTGGGTACATCAAATAATATGCAAATTGATTGAGGTGACTAGGGCTGCTGAGAAAGGAAACATGTAGAGGAGAATAAAAAAATAAATAAGAAGAAATGATTATTCTTTGAATGCAGAAATGACCTCGCCGAGTCCACCCTACCTATATCACCTACGGCAGTACAAACCACGCTACAGCGAGCCAGAAAAAAATTAACTACTATAGTATATCATCTTATGTACATAATAAGGGGACCAGACTAATAGCTTTCAGATATTAGAAACATCGCAAGATATCAAAAATGTAATCATCATGAACGACTTGTCAGAATTATTTCAACTCATATTAGGCCAAGCCTCCCGACCTATATCCTGATATTCTCATTTAGGGGGTATTTACGTAATATGGTACTCCAAGTGGTTCGGAACCAATTGTTATTGGTTGTAACTTTACTGTGCTGTTACCGTGATCCGCCCGGAGGAATTCAAAACTTCACGGCTTAAATGCTTTCAACACCAAACCCTACCCGTACTTTAACTAAACCATCAGCAATAAAGAATTACGATGCACATCCAACTCAACCCCCCCCCCCCCCCACCCCTTTGCACCCACTCACCGAACTGAACACGAATCATCTACAAAAGTAAAAACGGTCGGACCGTCGACCGGTAGGCCTCTATTACCCCAAACCAGAGTAACAACGGCCTTGGAAACAGGTCTCGACAAGCCGACAAACTGATTATAGCTGGTTGTAATTTTACTGCAGGCTACGCCATCTCATTCACCACCAAGCAATCTTGCAATGAGTTGTTGAATTGAACAATCATCGATACCGAACCATTTTCCTCTCGATACAGGCAAATTGTACACACCTTGACAAATTATTATATGCTTGCCTAGTTGACAAGCTATTATATACATACTTTTTAAGAACAGTCGTCACCCAGGAAAGAACCTGGGCACGAAAACCAAACTACCGAACGACTGATGCGCTCTCAACCCCAGTCCCCTTGCATCGATATTTAGTACTTATTAACGGTGTAAGCTCAACACAGTTATGTATTAAGTGTGGAGTACCACAAGATTCAATCCTTGGCCCTTTATTATTTATTTTGTATATGAATGATATAAGTAAGGTTTCTACTAATTCTTCCCTTGTTTTATTTGCTGATGATACAAACATTTTTTTCTCTGATAATGATCCGAAAAGGTTATAAGATAATATATGCGAGCAACTTAATAAATTTAATAATTGGTTTAATGCAAATAAATTATCCTTAAATATTGACAAGACGAATTACATGATTTTTGGTAAACCTAGAGATGATTTCAATTTTCGCATTTGCCTAAACAATAAACCTATCATTTGTACTGATAAAATACGTTTTTTGGGGAGTCTTCATAGACTCCAAATTATCCTGGCGTGATCACATTAATGCTATCTCTTCATCTCTTGCAAAGTGTGCTGGAATCTTATCTAAGCTCAAACACTTCTTGCCTAGAAATATTTTACGTTCTATCTACTTGAGCTTATTTTTACCACACTAGTCCCCTCTTTGCATCGCTTACTTTATTAAAATTACCAGACCTCATTAACCTAAGTATTGTCTCGTATATTTTAGATGTAGTAACAGTAACTTGCCTAATAAATTTAATACCTTTTTTTTACACAAAACAGTTAGATTCACAAATACAATACCCGACAACGCAATGACTTTCACGCTTTTCCTTGCTATACTAACAATGTCCAAAAGAGCTTAAGAAATCGATCAGTTAATATTTGGAATTCTTTGCATTTAAACGATAGAACTTTTCTTACCCTGTCTAGCTTAAAGAAACATCTTAAGAAGTACTTTCTCGGTAAATACAAAATGCATCAGAATTGTATTAAGGTGGGGTGTGGGTAAGGATGGTGGGGAAGGGGTGCAGAGTGTGGGATAAGGGAGAGGAGTATATATATTAATTATATATCATTATTTGTATCGGGGAGTGTTGTACCCTGTTAAGCCCTCCAGATTTTTTGTACAACACTTCCTTTCACAATATTATTCATTCTAATTTTTTCCTTATATTTATATGATTGTAAATTTTCTGTACCAATGCTATTTTCTTGTATATATGTTATATAAATATGTAAATAATGTTGTGAAGAAATAAATGAAATGAAATGATATGATATTGTGACTGTGTGATCATCGTCGGGTGTGTATCACCATTCCCATCGAAAGGGAAAATATACTACACATGATCTTAGCCAACAGGCCGAGAAGCGATTATATGCATTGGCATTTTTACGAAGAATCCCAACATGATCAGTTGTTGTGCTGCACGTGGCTGGACAACACGCCAAATATTGTATTTTTCACTAGTTGTCGGGTTATACTAACGCAGTTAGTCTGCAACTCGTCTGTTCCATCAGAACCACCGTAACTTTATTATTGGTTTTCATTATTGTTTGATTTGCAATTACAAGATATTGCGACAGATAACTGTCAATGAAAGGTGGTCAGGTGTTCAAGGCCATTCCAGTACCAATTGCTGGATGATGTATATAAGAAAGACAGATAAAGACATTCCACCCGAGATATTATCCTCTGTAATATATGCTCATAACAATCGATCTCCTACTTGAAAGGAACAAGAACATTTAATAACACATTCTCTATCTACTCTTATCACTTAAAGAAATATGCGGTTAGAATTCTAAAACTTTTTCTGTTATGTAGTGGTACAGCGCCATCTGAAACTAAATGCTTATGAGCATGGTTACTAGACTGGTTTAATTTTTAATTTATTTTATTTTATCGATTAGAATAAACAACCAACCTTCGTTCGATCTGGCACATCATACTTACTTAAGAAGAAATAAAATACAAAGAATAAATGGCAGCTATTGCACTTTAATGGGACTACAGTGTACACTTTAACGTTCTCTTGATGCTATTTGGCAGTCATCACATGGTGTCTTGTCACAGCCATTTATTAAATTCATTACTGCTTCGTAATGAACTATTAGCCATTTAGGAAACCTCGACTTCAGGCCATTTAAAATATATACATAATTTTTCGGATCACATTGCCATAACAGGCGTTTAAAGTGGCAAATATGTTGGAGAGGGTGTGTGTGAAGGGGCAGGAGTATGTTTCTTGCCCCGTTGTTTAGCACGGCACGGAGTTGTTGGATCATTCCACTTTGTTATTGAATTATTAGAAAATAGCACTAGGCAACCAACATGGTCAAACTTTTGTTCCATATACCTCGATCATATCGATTCAATAAACTTGGGCAACCTGCAGAACGTATTGGATAATACACCTCAAATATCACCACTAAACTATTTCAAGATGGATTTTTATTATTATTATTTTTTTATTCAAAGAGGGAAAAAATCATAATGTAATAAATGTTACCTTTTTCTTTCACATAGTTAATTAACTAACTCTATACGAATGACTTTGGTCAGAATGAATAAAATACATACGACACAATCCTGGATAAAAGAGACCAAAAAGTGCTTTGAGTCAACAATAAATTAACAAAATATATTACTCATAAATCTAATATGTTAAATACTACGAGTAATAACGGTATGCAATGATGACTTCGTGGAATGTATTCCGGGCGCTCATATGCCTCCAAACATCGGCTAAAAGTTTTTCCGAGGGGAATCTGTCGAGTTTTGCAATCCCAGCATCAGGACCAGCAGACACAGAAGCCCCGAGTCTGTCAAGACCCGAGTCTGGGACACAGTTTGAAAGTCTCTGACCATGACACATGGTGCACTACCAGGCTTCTCGGCCTTTTGGCTAAGATCATGTGTAGTATCTGTTCCCTTCGGGAATGGTGATACACACCCGACGATGATCACACAGTCACAGTCCCGATGCAAGGGGATTGGGGCAGAGAGCGAATCAGTCGTTTGGTAGTTTGGTTTTCGTGCCCAGGTTCTTTCCTGGGTGACTTTTTCTTAAAAAGTACCAGGAACAAATGAAGGCAGTGTGTCGATAAACATCTCGTCTAGCAGAAGACCGATTGAGAGTATACATATTACTAAGGCAGATATTACCCTGTGTATACTTGAAAATAATGCAAACCAATCGGACTCCACCCTAGGGGCACAACCCGCCTGAAGGTGCCAGAAGAAGGTGCCAGAAGGATGACCGTGCCACAGGATGAAGACGAACCAAACGAAGCTTGTAGCCCAACACCCCACTCATAAGCCCATAGAGGCTAGGGACATCCGCGCCTTATTTAATATTGTATCCTTCAAGTTGAAGGCGATTTTCGCCGTTTATCTGGGGCTGCCTTTTTTGGACGGTGGTGTGCTGGGGAAGGCTGTTTTGTTTCGCTGCGTGCTGGTCGTCCTTTTGTGGTTTTTTGAATGTTTCAGTGGGTGGTTGGGCGTTTTGTCTCTACAGGTCGGTGGGCGTATGTACTTTATTTTTGGCTCGCTTGACCTGAGTTTCGTTTGTAAGGATGGGGTGGTTTGGTAGTGCCGTTTGGCCGTGACGTTTTGTATCCCGTTCGACGGGTCACGTAAAAAGCATATTGGATCCTCAACGATCGATAGCGTACACCATGCCAATACAGGCCGAGAGTGGAAAGGTGTTTAATTTCAACAGAGATTTGTTATAGCGCCCTCGACTGACTAACAGTCAGACGATTTGGTAGAATGATACTGCTTTAATTGCACCCATATGAAGCAACGTCCTTAGTGGTTTTTTCAATGTTTGAGTGGGTGGTTGGGGGTTTGCCTCGATCGGTGGGCGTATTTACTTTTTTGGCTCGCTTGACTTTTTGAGTTTTGTTTGACAGAATGGAATGGTTGAGTAGTGCCGTTTGGCCGTAACGCTTTGGATCACGCAGGGCGGGTCACGTAAAAAAAAGCAGTCCTTCATTTGAGAGCTTAAAAACGTAGCTATTCGTGAAGTAATTTAGCCAAGAAAGCCGCAACTTTTCGTCATTTGTAGACAAGCCTCTTTACTCGCAGGTTAATAAATATTCTACGCTTCTCTTTGAAATTGTAACGTGGTGTAAATTAGCCTCAGTTGAGTCAGTCGTGGCACCAATCATGCTCTTTAAGTTGCAAGCTACACACATGAGCATAAAGAAAAATACAAATCTTATTTAGTAACATATGTACAAGGATTGTTGTTGCTTTTGGCACTTGTCATTAGAAAAAAAAGAGAGTAATCGAGCGAATTGATAGCGACCCTGAGTTGAATATGTTACCTTAAAGGTCAGATATGATTACGTAAAGTGACTGTCACTATCTGATAACAATAAAGTATGTCATTAATTGTAGTTATATTTTCCATTCTTCGTAACAAGACCAAGACCCCTAACACGACAGTAGCACAGTCATGTAATTTTATGTCACAACCATATACCGAAACCTGTGCAATTGAAACAGTTGCTCTCGGAGCGTTCAGGCGGACAAAATACGCGTCGGTTTGGGCAAATCCACCTAATATACATGGCTTGATCAGTTTGTACTCTGAATAAGAGACAGCCGTCATTATAAACTGAAGTGTGTTATAACACCGTAACACACGTTGATATGGACGAAATAATTGGCGAAACCTAAGTGGTTAGTCCAGTCAATACATATATGCATAGGATTGTGTATTTAGTATTTTCTGTATGTAAGTCCTTCTCAGTAGCAGCTGGTCATGAATCTAACATATGCAACATGTGCAGAAATTATAACACATATTATTGGGTACCCACCTTTACCCGTGTTACATGATATAGCCATGATAAGCGGCAGGGACATTGTATACAATGAGTCATGCACAGGTCCCCTGTCACACACCTGAATGAAGAAAGGTAATTGAATAAGTCAAAGGATCTGAACATGTAATCGTTATAGAATATTAACCAATTGATACTAGCACTCTGGATTAATCGTTTTATATGATTTCAAATTAAAACGCATTTAACACAAATCAAGAAATAATATAGAAGCTTACTGTTTTAAATTGTTACATCTGAAATGACGAAACAAAGTCGTGATTGATTATTAATGGACTATTGTCATGAACAAAATTTTCCACTTCAAACCACGTGATATTCATAGGGTTGTTGCGGCTATTATTATTAAATAGTTTAAAAGTGTTCTGGGTTGGCGGGACGTGGGGCAGGGACTGGGCGAGACAACCCCTCGCCCCGGACGCGAATTTTTTTCCCAAACAGGTTTGCAATTGTGTGTAAATAATCGCTCAGGATTGCTCGGAAAAGTTACGTCATAACGATAGAAACCTTATCCATTCGTTGCAACGAAGATATACCCGTTCAAAATTACCAGCAGCTTTTCGTAAATATATGTAGATGTGTTTGGAATTGGTTTAGACATATTGAGCACACTAGTATTGCATGATCTACTTTGATTGGTAGTTGGTTTTCGTGGAGTGCGGACGTGTTTTCGGCTGCTCTTCACTTTTCGTTGACCACACACTTTGTGTTTTTTACGTTGGCCTTTCAATAGTTTGTAGTTTGTTTAGTGTAGTTTTGGCTTTGTTTCGTGATTTTTTTTCGTAGGTGCGTGGCTTGCCACACCCCTAGCTGTCATGGCGGCTCGCTGTGAGAGCAAAATCGTATTGTTGAGTTTTTCGGACGAGGCTAAGGTCGTCCCCGGACGAGTTTTTTTTTTCAGTTTTGACGCGCTTCAGCGTAAACCTCTTCGGGGTATGAATGTTTTTGATGTTCGGTTCACCTCGCAGGCTGCCCGAGTCCGAGGTGTCCATGTGTTGGAGGGAGTTGAGGGACTGAAGGTCACACCGTATGACAGTTCGGTGTGGGTGACAGTCCTCCAGTTCCCTCTGGACATGTCTGAACAGGTTGTTCTGCGGACACTGGGGCGTTTTGGGAAAGTGACCGACTACGAGGAGCCGGAATTCCTTGAATGTAAGGGTGTCAAGACCGGGACTAGACGATTTAGAATCGAACTGAAGTCCGATATCCCCTCTACCTTGTGGGCTAATGGGCACAGGGCCCACATTGCATACCCGGGCCAGCCTCGCACTTGTTGGAGGTGTGGGTCTGGAAGGGCATGAGGCCAGGTTGTGCCCGAACAAGCGGTGTCGCCGCTGTTTACAGGTTGGGCATACCCTGGCCGACTGTAAAGGGATATCGTGTGTAACTCGTGTGGGAAAACGGGCCATCTCGCCCGTTTATGCCCAGACCGCTCATACGCCGAGAGAGTGGCTACGGGCGTGGCTGAAGCGGTCCCCGTTCCGGCCTCTGACACTGTATCACCTGATGCTCCGTTGATCGCCCATGTGTCCGACACAGCGCCCCGGTGGAGGATTTGTTCCCCCTTTCGTGTCCCACCTCGTCTGCCGAGACTGCCCACTGAGGCGGAGCTGGACAAAACGGCGGAGATGGTACTAGCGGAGTGGCATGCGGAGCAGGATGCCGTTTGTACTGGTTCACCGGTAGCTGCGCCCGCCATCGGTGATATTAGTCGGGCCCCGAGTCAACTGGCCCAAGAGACATTAAGTGGCCCAGATTCTGACTCGCCAATGAAGGACTGCACTACAGCCTTAGTAGTTGTGGCTAAGGAGTCCTCCGATTGGATTGATGAGACGAAACAGGCCACTGATCTCATTGACTCGAGTGGCCCTTCCACCCTGCCCGCAGTCGCTTCTGCTATACCGGACACGATGGTCGCTAGTGGACCTCCTGTTCCTGACAGGGAGGTCCACTCGATCAAGGTTGACGGGGAGCTAAGAACTCTGCTCGCTCGAAGGAAAAGGGGGAACACTCCCGTATTGGGAAATCTTCGCAGGTAATGCACAAACCTGTCGTCTACTATCGTGACGGCGTACCCCGGATGAATTTTGGAGTGAGTTAGTTGTTAGGTGTGGCGGGGGGGGGGGGGGGTTGTGTGGTCGTTACGGTCGTTTTGGTGGTTGTTAAACAGACTGGGATTGTTTTTGGTTTTGTTGACCTTTGGTCCGTGTCCGTTTCTTTGCACGTAAAAAGCACATTGTATGATCTACTTTGATCGAAGATTTCTGTCAAGGCATTAATCGATAACATCGCACAGTGAAAGTTTCGTACAGGGTGCATCACACATGTGCTGTAGGCCTATATATTTTTATTTATTTTTATTTATTTGTTTGCCACAAAAGTACAAAGTGGAGGAAGTCTTCCAACTGTGTACACAGTGCAGTGACGGAAATATATCCTACTGTACACTATACTGTTTTGCGTATATTCATTCAAGACTGTACTCCCGTCGTGAAGTTGATTTTGGTGTAGGCCTACCCATTCCACGAAACGATTTCCGATTTCAATAGAACGGCTGACGAATCTTGGATGACGTAAACACGAACCCGTGTCAGTGTGTAACCCCGTATATGTCTTCGAACCTACAAGCGATGGTCATTATTGATGCTGACGTAACGAGCAATCTGATTGGCTGAAAACTCCGTTATTGCAAACCTGTTTTGGAAAAAATAATTCGCCCCCGGACGGGGCCGCAGTAGCGTCACGCACTTCACTTCTCTAGCGCGGGATGCAATCCATATCGTTGTTGTATCATTCCGCCGGAGCATTGAATTGTAGAAGAAAAGCTAGGCAACCAAATAGTCGATTTTAAGTCTCACATACATGATAATATTATTAAACCAACTTGGAAACAGTGGTAACCAAAATAAAAACATATGAAATACGACTGTAATAAAAGGACAATGTTTGCTAAAGTCTATGAGGGTTGTCTCACCTTGATTACTTACAATTATCTTATATTGAGTAATAATCAGTACGATATAAAGTTGTTGAAATATAAAAACTTGCGTCAAAGGATTCCTCATTTTAGCCTTAAATCTTTAGTCTTTAATAGATACGTATAACAACTCATCCAGTAGTGAATCTGGTTAAGTTAGATATTAAATATGTAAAATTCACGAGCATCGACAATCAATTGCATACTTTAAAAGCTTAACGCATTATAATTTCTTACAGAAAATGCTGACACAGGGAAACCTCAGTTTGACTTGCATGTATAAAATAAAATCATCCGAGCGATTTCAACTGCTTTGAATCCATTAAGGTTAAAAGGTTATGAAAACACTACAGACATCAGCAGACTTCCTTCTCTCGAAACTACAAGTTAAATTATTTGTTATTGTCACGTAGCCATAAAGAAAATAAATCATTGTCAGCCTGGTCATTTTCATTTTGAATCAGCACATATATTATTCAAATGAAACACAAACAAGTGCGCATGCACGGGTTTTACTGAGGAACAACTCCTTGTTTTGATTCATAAACAGCGCTCCTCGCTTTACAGACAGATGCGCGAAATATTGCAATAAATTTATCATATTTACTGTGAACAATTGTCACAATATCGCGATCTATCGATATGGGATTTGTACCTGTGATACATTATTTTCTCATTTTTCTGATCACTTTTTCATTTTCCGAAGATATTGATTGTGATTATCACTGTCAAGATGGACCTACAGTAAATTCAACAGACTGTTATGTGGTTGTAGGCTGTGACTTAAAGTTTCCAAAAATTTCATTTTCATATTCATTTTCATATTCATTTTCATCTATATATATATATTTAGATTTGAACTTCACCGAACTGGCTACCGATGATGATGTTCTTCCAACTCCCTTTCTTTACTCTGGAATGTTCCGGTATTATGAGGATCATACTTATGATCGTTTTCTATTCCAAGTTGAATACCTTTATTGTGACCATGAGGATTGCTTTTTTACCTTTAATTTTTCAATCCTAAATATCCAACTAGACGATGCTGGAACTTATCAAGTTGACATAAAGTCTACAAACAGCGACTGGACTGTCGGCCCGACTGTATTGCAACACACATACCGTCTATTTGGTAAGCTCTGTCTAACATTTATCTACTCATACCCATTTATGTATGACTAAAAGCCGTCGAGTGTTAGAGACATATGCTCAGAGTAACCAAAACCATATAAACATCTGGCAAAACGTTACTGTAAATTTAAAAATTCTTTACATGCATTGATGAAAAAGTTATTTTGATTGAACAAGAAAAAAACGGACTGAAATATCCAAGTGATTAGCTGTTCGAGAAATAATAAAAAAGTTTAATAAAAAGTAATACAAAAGAAAACTTTATTCGTTAGCAAGGATGGCATCATGTGTCTTTTCGTTTTCTGAAGTGAATTTGAATATATTTCCACATTATAGAACTACCATTATAAACGGATGGTTATTAGGTAAGGTTGGTAAGGGGACATTCAAAATGGAGACTGATATTCAGTTCTTTGCCAAATTTTGAAATATTCTTTGAAAACGAAGATTCTACCAAAAAAGCAATGGAAGGTAAATAAAGGTCTCACCATTTGTAAGTGCGTTTTACTAATCTTCCTACCATATGAGTCCACGAGCCTGTTGTATTTAAACTGTGATAAAGTAACACTAAAAATAATTTGATGCGGATGATCGAGTACCATGAATATATTAATTTACCTGGATGTGAAACCAACAAAAGAAAAAACAGAATAGTAAATCCGGATTTTTTTGTTACCTCATATATACCTCAATACCTCATATGGAAGATGTTATTTTAGGCTTCAATTGCTAATAAGTTCTTATCTACACTGTTGCATCACATTTTGAATTCACTCGTCAGGTCACCAGAGCAGTTGAAAGTAGAATGCTCACGAATTCAGTTTTGTTAAATTTTCACGTGAGAGCGTCATCACTTTCAGGTACAGTCATTCCGTTTTTGAAGAATGTATCACTTTACAATGATGAAGATAATGTATATATGCTTATGTTCTGTCAATGCTTCATTTCAAGCTCCACGTTGTATTCTCTGTTTTACTCGGTCTAACTCAGTATGAAAGTATAGTAATGACATTCTTTACATACTAAAACTTGTTTTGACGTAACCGGAGGGTACTGTTTCAAAAGCCGAATTTAAGCATTAAATAAATAGCAAGAACACAAACAAGGACAACAAACGATTCATACGAACACCCTTAAAAATATATTTTTTCATTAAATAACAATGTTATATTAAAATCATTAGCCTACTTCTTAGCTAATATAACTAATCAAATTAAATAGAAAAACAAAGCGAGGTTTAAATTTCGAAACACACTCGTACATGCATGTTGTCATGTCGGAAATATATTTTCCAGTCATGCACAGTTGAAAGCAAATTAACGCATGCGCACTGTAACAAAGATCACTTTCTATCTCTAATAAGAGTTTTCAAAATAAATGTAGGCACAAACGCACGTCTGCGACGTTGGACAACTTTAAAAGTCGTTAGTTATTAAAACATGGATGGTTACATTGGTTCAAAGTTGTTTCATCTTGCCATTTTCCTGGTATTATATACTTGTAATGTTATCGGTTGTAACTATCACTGCACAGAAGGACGAACAGTAAATTCAAAGGAATGCTATGCTATGCTAGGCTGTGACCTCTCGTTCTCGGATATTGCTGTTAATAAAGATCATATTATATTATCTATACATGAAATAGATGTATACATATATGGTTTACGAGTAGCGATGAACTTTACCGGACGTACTAATGGAGACGTTCCCTCTAAAGGAACTTACTCATTCAATGCCATACAAATCAGACAGAATCAGACAGTCAATCGATATTTATTTGAAGTAAAAATAGAATATATCGAGGAAGATCTATCCCACTACCGACCTGAAGTTACTAAGGTTGATTTTTCTTTCTCCATCTTAAACCTTCAACGAGAGGATGCTGGTACTTATCATCTGTCATTGGCTGATTCTTACTCCCCGTATACTCTTTACTCTCATTACACCTATCATATCTTTACAGTCTACCAACCTCCTACACCTCTTGTTTGTCAAGGCCCCTCCTCATCCCCATCTGGCTCTTACCACGTAACTATATCTTGTTCAATAACAAACGGGTTTCCACCGATAAATCTGGAAATGATTGAGACCGACGGCTGTGATTTTCAGAAACATTACATAGATGATAACGGTATTCAAGAGCTTTCTATTAACGTCATGTCTTGTGATCAGAACTCAATCGTTGGATGCATCGCTACTCAGGAACAGCTGGAGTTCTTTTCTACACCGCAGTATTCTGGCCGATGTGAGTTTAACATCTCTAAAAGTAATCCAGGTGAGTTTATTGTCATTTTTATTATCAACCGTGTACGCAAATGATATGAAAGAAAAAAGTGTCTATTCATTATTTGTATAGCCATCGCTTAACATATAAATATACCCCACCCCAAGAAGAAAAGAATCGTTCAAATTTAACAAACTATCCAAGACCAATTTCTGAATACTAAATCATACCAACAGAAACTTTTACTTTTCTAACTGCTTATTCCCCGTTAATGTTGAAGTATCCAATTTTAATCCAAAATGACTTTAAGCCCAGTGTTTCCTTGCACACGTTGCTCCGAAGTCGGTGGGCTGGTGGGTATGGTTAAGGGACTTCTTGTTTTTGATCCCAAGCTCCATTTTACAGGCGCCTCCTGGTATTCCTGTCCTGTCATTGCCAGGTTCATTTTTGTAAACGTTCAACGCTAACGTACAAAAACACGTGAACTTTCTTCAAGTGATATTTATTGATAAGTACAGTGATACAAAGAAGCCTTGTTATGTTGTTTAATAGTCTTAAATTTTAAGAAACGGAGACCTGCACGCAGGGGCGGATATAGCTACATTAGAACATGTTATAACCATGGAAGACGGCACAATTGCATGATTGACATAAGATTTTGACCTTAGAGCCTAAAATAGTATGAATTAAATATTAGAATAAAATAAAACTGCTGGCAAACTGCTTATCCACTAGAGAGCTTGTGTGGGAGAATGTGTAAAAGTAAGTTGGCCTGACGTTTGATTCTAGCAGGATCTTCTTCAAAGGCTAAATGACAAGTATTAGGACAAATATAAGGACAAATATTAGCACAAATATAAGGAAATACTTATAACCTTTGTGTGGTGACCTAGTTGAGGCAGCATATTTTTGTAATTAAAAGTGGACTGTTGTTTCCGTTTTGGTGTATGTCGAATGAGTGAAGATGTAGTGTGGGCTCATGGCAGATTTAAATAGTAGAATAAGCGACATTGCTTACCCTACGTTCACTATGTGAAACATTCAGTCATATTCAGTTCACATCCGTTTGTTTTTTAAGAGAACCACCGACATCTCTGCACAACCTTGTCAGTGTGACATTCGCTTTTCAGGTTGAAGGCGATTTTCGTTTCATTTTTTAAGATTTCACGCAGTATTTCATTGAAATATAAATGAGATTTCGATTCTTTAACATTTAAAAGTTACTTAGCCAAGCACCGGGCGCAAAAGCTATGTACAGCGTCAAAGGATTATTTCGCATAACCAGCGTTTAGTTTATATTTACCTGTATACACACACACACACATTACTGTCATATAGTCATATGGTTTGCAAATGGAAACTATGAAGAGATAACTCGTACATTTGTTATCATCATCCATTCTCTGAGAGTAACAAATGGTAAGCTGAACATTGAAAGGATAAGCGAGAAAAATAAACATTGGTTCTTTACCTTCTACAATCCACACTCCGAAGGCAGATTAACAGGAATTGAGAAATACTATATTATTTCACTGAATACTGTGACCAAAGTATTTTATTTTCCTGTGTTAACACTTCCGTGCATGCGCACGATCCTTAACCTCTTCTAGAATACCTTCTGTCTACTATTGGTTTCTATCGAAAGAAGACTTCACTGCAAAGTTAGTCGGCGGTCGTTATAAAGCACAGCGTAAACATTGTTAAAGACGACACTGCAGAGTTAGACAGCGGTGTTCGTAACGTACATGATAATCATTGTTAAAGATCAGATATCTTTACAAATGGAGATTTTACAATTTTTTATTTTATTTGTCGTAATGTCCCAGTAAATGTCATTGTCTGAGTGTATCGATTGTAATTTTAATTGTCAAGATGGACCAGCTATCAGATTGACAGGTTTTTATTCTGTTGTAGGATGTGACTTTGCCTTCTGAGATATTTCCTTTTCATATAAATATGAATTATATATATATACTACGATTTCAGTTGAACTTCACTGAGATGGCCCACATCGGAGTGACATCTGCCCGTACCTTTGCTGAAACTGAGCTGTTATGGTCAAATGGTGAGCATATAGTAAATCAATATTTATTTTAATTACTCACTTGAAAATTATTCATCGCATTTTTATGATTTGGGTTTTACAGTTCTAAACCTCCAACCAGAAGATGCTGGAACTTACCATGTGCCATTGGTCGATTATGATCATAATATTATACATGCTACTCTCCTGCAGCATACTTACCGTCTGTTTACAGTTTATCATCCTCCTTCACCTCCCCTTTGTGACATGAAAACTCTTACTTTACTTCAGAATAATAATTTTCACTTTGAACTGACATGTTCAAGACCAGACAAATATATCCAGTTGTAGAGTTGCTTGCTATTGAAAAGAGGGAATTTTGAGAAACACTATTATTCACTTAAAAGTAACATTTAATGTGTTTAAAATTTATATTACTTCGTGTAGTAGTACTTCAACAGTTGGCTTTGTTGCTACTCGGGGACACTTGGACTTCATGTCCAACACCAGTTGCTCTAATAGTTGTGCTTGTGAAGTTCCAAAGACATATCCAGGTAAGACAAACTGTTATCTGCTTCAAGCGATTCTAGGTCACCGGTGCTTTCAATGTATTATTCATACCTCGTTCATGTTTTTAGTGGCAAAACACGTGCTTTTATATAAACTAGCAGGAGTGGGCTGGGGATAATACCGAAACTATTGGCCCAGTAAAATGGGTTGCAGTCATAAATTGCTTAGCACTCTTTAAATTATATTTCGTGGGAGAGTGATACTTTTGGCATCCTGGTTGGAATAATTTCTCCGTCGATAGGGCTGGTAATAGTACCGCATAAACTTGAAGGCTACTTTAAGTTTTAAACTTATGCACACTCCTCGTCGGCTTACAAAAGAGACATGGGTGTCTTGTAATGTTGTTGTTCGTTTTTCATGCAGTCCACAACTTACTATCACGCACAAGATCAATTCCGTCTCATTAAATATATGAAAAGTATTCTAAGTTCAAGGTTGTCTTGCCTCACAACATTTTCGTATTTCAGTGTTTTTTATCCCTTACAGACTCAAGTATCAAATACGTTTACTATCGATGTACGCATAAACAATGAATTCCTAACAAGATAATTATTAAAGTACAGTAAAACGCTCTCAGGTGTTTCTACTTATCATATATCATAGACTGATGATAACTCGCGTATACACTTTACTCTCATCACATCTAACAACTCTTTACATTATACCAGCCTTCTACACCTCTTATATGGCAAGGCCTCTCCTCATCTCCATCCTATAACACGTCGCCCTATCTTGTTCAATAACAGACGGGTTTCCACCGATAAATCTGGAAGTAATCCAATGCGAGGGCTGTGATTATCGGAAACATTACACAGCTAATAACGGACTAAAGAGCTTTTAGTCTACGTTACTTATTGTGATCAGAACTCAACCATTGGATGCATCTGTACCCAGGAACAGTTGAAGTCCCTTTCTACATCACAGTGTGCTGACAGATGTGAATTTAACATTCTCCAGAACCGATCAAGGTAAGTCATTACTTTAAGTCTTTACGTTATTTGAACGGGAAAATGTATCTTAAAGAAAACAAGACAGCGACATTCTTTATGAAAATTTCTAGTTCAGTATTTGCATATTTTATTGCTGTAACATTCATTAGTGTAATATTAACACTAACATTATAACTGGTATTTTGTGTCACGAATATAAGTTTAATGTTATAACGATCAATGAATACAATCATCACATAATAAACACCTTTGAATTCAAAGTTAGTAAAGTTGATATAAACTATAAAAGATTATTGCAAAGAATGGTTATAAAGGTCATTCGTGAGAAAATGTAATTGCCACTTTTTTTTTAAACTTACCATGCTTTCAATTGTGAAAGTAAAACATAGAAGTGTAATTTCTCTTCTGTTTTTCCTACATACAGGCTAACGATTTGAATAGTTGCTTTGATTCGTGAAAAATTACTTCCTTAATTGATTTGTTTTTAATCTAATCTGTTTTCAAACAATGTTCAATAACGAAACAAAGCACACTGTATTTTTATGATACTCTCATTAATAAGTTTAGTGATTAACGACTGTCTCGGATAAACAGAGATTTTTCTTTGTAGGGATTCTTTTCAACACATTCCAGACAGCTCGGTAGTTACGAAATGAGTAACAATAAAATAAGTAAGTTTATGCCATTGCGAGTTTTGCAGTGGCTGTTAAATGCATTTAAAAACTTTAACCCTTATGCGGAGGAAGAAAGTATTGTGTTTTTCTATGAACAAAATATATGAAGACATGCTTCATCCAATTCCTAATTTGATTAATTTGTGCCAAACATAACTTCTTCTCTTGATATGTCATCAACTACTTCAAAATAAAAACAACGTTGCTGTTATTACATCACATTTAACAAATAGTGATTTATTTGATAGTATTACTATTTTTGAACCATTAAAAAAGTGCGATAACATATATACTTGTGCTTAAAGCATCTCTTTAAGTTAATTTTTTTCAATGCCATTATTTATTTAAATTCTATTAACAATGTGGTTGATTAGGTTGGATAAGTAAAATTATAATTTAAAGTTTGTTTATGTAGGACAAAACGTCCCCCTTTTTTTGTGAAGTTACATTATCCATCGTCCGTCTATGGATGTTGCTTTTAGAATGCAACAGTCTGACTGAGCCGAAAGTTTTATTTCATTCTTTGAAACGTTCATATTAGCATCATTTATTCCAAAAAGAGTACACAGGCGGAGATTATTCATTGTATTTGTTTTCCATATGATTAATGGATTTTGTTCTGAAGTTTATATCGTAGAGAGAGGGTTACGCCAGGGGTGTCCCCTGTCTCCATCATGTTTTGTTTAGCGAGTCTCACTCTAGGCTTTTAGAAAGGGACTTGAGAATTTTTCCATTCGTTGTGCCATGTGCGGCCAAAGTGAAATGCGTTCAATATGCAGATGTGGTCACGTGTGTGGTTTCGAGTCTGAGGATTTATCTATTTTTGAGAGAGCTACTGGGGCAAAATGCTTTTTACGTTACCCGCCCTGCGGGATCCAAAACGCCACGGCTAAACGGCACTACCCAACCATCCCATTCTGACAAACAAAACTTAAGTCAAGCGAGCCAAAAAAGTAGATAAGCCTACAGACCTGCAGAGACAAACCCCCAACCACCAACTCAAACACTCAAAAAACCACAAAAGGACGAACAGCACGCAGCGAAACGAAACACCCCTCCCCAGCACAACAGCGTCCAAAAAAGGCAGCCCCAGATAAACGGCGAAAATCGCCTTCAACCTGAAGGCGAATGTCACACTTCACCGCCTCCAGGACTGCTTGCCAACTGGCAAATTTCCACCTAAAAACCATCTCACATCTATTCCTCCAAACAAGTCTTGACAAGCTCTGTACCACCCGACCAAATGAACGGAAATATCGCTCTCTCCAACCGCACCAAGACGCGACGCGAAATTGGGTACACCGCGCCCGGGTACCACAAGATGGGCACAACAAAACAATTAATAACGGTGACTTTCCCCAAGATCGAAAACCAGCGGGTGCCAAAGGTTTCGAGCCTGCTCTCAAATACCTCAGCCCTCTCGTTCCAGGTGACATCACAAGGTGCATCGTATCCGAACCATATACCATTAATTTTGATATTCTGACCCGACCACGATGCACTGAATGGTAAGTCTCTGTATCTCCAGCTACCAAGGCGAAGACCCTTTGTCTTGTCTGGATTCAACTTCGCCCGGTAGCTCTCTCAGAGATAGATAAATCCTACGAGAGGGCACGAAAGGAGCCCAGACTCGAAACAACACACGTGACGTAATCTGCATATTGAACGCATTTCACTTTGGCACCCCTAGCACAACGAATCGAACAAGGCTCGAGTCCCTTTCCAAAAGAAAAGACGGGAGAGGGACTCGCTATACAAATTATAAAGTAATGGAGACAGATAGCACCCCTGGCGCACTCCCTCTCCACGTTAAAAACCTCTGAACAAAACCCATTAACGATCACGGAACTGAAACTTTCCTGATACAAAACAGAAATCCATTTACAAAAATTTGGGTGCAACTGAAACATCTCTAATACATTCATTAAAAAACCGCGATCCACCATGTTAAAGGCCTTCTGCCGGTCAAGAGAGACCAATGCACATGGCAGATCACGCTCAATAACAAAGTCGGTCAAGTCGCGCATCAACCCCAAGTTTCTGCTGGATGCAATGACCCTTCACTGCACACGTCTGGAGATCACCCACAAGGTGCGGCATAGCCAGTGCAAGGCGGTTGCACAAAGCCTTAGCCAGCAACTTGTAGTCCACATTTAACAAAGTGATCTGGCGCTTGTTATGGGGATCCAAGGGGTCCCCATACTTGGGCAGCAAAGTAATCATGCCCAGACGTTGACTTTATTTTAACAGTTCGTTTTGGAAGGCGTCTTCGAAGACGACTCTGATGTCGGGTCCGATTATAGCCCAGAAGGTTCGGTAGAACCTTCCCGGAAGCCCGTCGGAGCCCGGGGACTTGCCATTCTTCATCTTCGAAAGCGCCTTTCAAAGCTCAACAGTGGTTATTCCGCCCCAAAATATCATTAACTTCGTGGGGAACAGTTTTTGAGATTCCCCTCAATAATTCGGCCTGTGCCGACAAGTCGATATTGCCACGCGCAAACAGACTCGAATAATAATCTTTGTACACGCAGACAATGCCGTGAGGGTCGCCAACCACGGTCCCATTAGTAGCGCGCACTGATGGGACACGGATGGGCTAACGGAATGGTAAACCCTCAGTGAATTGCGCTCCTCAGCCTCCACCGCTTCGACACAGGCCCTGACGCGGGCACCGTGGTACTTTTCATCGAGATAAGTCTGCAAAGCGATGACAGCAGAGGGGTCGCCAAACTTCACCTCCGCGCACAGCTTCAAGAACTTCTCTCCGCCGCCGTGCGCGGGTCACGCAATACTGAATTGCGTAGCGTTTGATGCGCAACTTGAAACCATCCCACCATTGGGATGTAGAGGCAAAGGCCGGCTTCAATCTTTGCCATCCTTTGTACCTGGTTTCGAAACCTTGGCGGAACTCTGCCTCGCCAATAATCTGACCGTTAAGCTTCCATAGGCCCCGCCCGATCGGGAATATGGAAGGCAAAAGAAAACGTGCTACAACAGTGTAATGGTCAGAGGGCGGACAGCTCAGTGTCACGCAACCCGAAAATCTAAAACTTACGGGCGCATACACTCCGTCTATCCTGGAGGCATCTTCTCTGTTGGGCCTCACCCACGTATACACCGTACTACACGGGTGCATATGCCTTCATACATCGGCTAAAGGGTGTGCCGAAGTGAATCTGTCCAGTTCTGTGATCCCAGCGTCAGGACCAGCAGATACAGAAGCCCCGAGTCTGTCAAGACCCGAGTCTGGGACACAGTTAAAGTCTCCGACCATGACACATGATGCACTACAAGGAAAAAAGGAAGGCAGCGTGTCAAATGTGTTTCTTGCAGGCAAACGCAGTTGACCTCCATTGACTTACATTACTGGATAATGCGACTGCGCTTGCGATGATCCCTCATGCCATTCACGTTCAAAGTGGCAACTGAAAGTGTATGGGCCATGAGAGTGCAATGAGGCAAAACTACGCCGACGACGATTCCGTAAGCTTCAAGCGCCATAGACGACATATCATTGTCCGATTCGTCACTTGAAGCCGACCTTTTTATAGAGGGTTCCCCCATCTTGTCGTACCAGCTCCTCCCAGTGGCACGTTTCGGCTCGGTGATCACCGAGCCTCCAGAGACTTGATGACCACCGAGCCTCCGGAGTCGCCGTCAGACAGAGCTTCCGGATCTGGCGACACCGGCGCCGGAATGGGGACGGAGCTGGACGAGTTGATGGGGGAAGCCGGTAGAGACCATGTGTCCGCTTCGCGGTGTGGTGGAGGTGGTGTGGGATCAGAGTTGGGGTCTGCAACGTCGTAAGAGGGTGAACCAGGTGCAGGGGAGGGTAAAATCCCATCAGATTCCCCCTCCTCTCGTGAAGCTCCCATCCGAGGCAGTAGGTGCGTCGGAACTTGACGCCTTAGACTTATTCCACTATTACTCATAGAAACATGTCCATCCTTCCCACAGTTTGAGCACACAACCTCGTTTTGGCATGCGGTGCTATCATGCCCAAGACAAAGACAGCGCCCACATTTCTTGTTCGGCCAACCCTTAGCTTCGTGCCCGGTCTCCTCACACCCGAAGCAGGTACGGGGCTGACATGGATATCGCACGTGGGCTTTATGCCCTGCAATAATTAGGAAGGAGGGAATGTCCTGTTTCAGGTCGATCCTAAGCTGTCGGTGCCCGTTCAATACCCAGGGGCCTGTGCATAGGAGCACATTTTGGCAGCCTTGACAGCCCCAAACCGACCTAAAACAGTTGAGACAAGTTCCTGCCGCACCTCTAGTCCTACATGGATGAGATTTACCTATACAGATCGCTCGTAATGGAGTAACTGGGTAACTGTCATCCCCTCGACGTTACTCAGCAACGTGACACCCTTCTGACGGGCCACGTCACTGGTAAAACGTAGATCGTACGTATTACGACCACCGAGAGCTTGCAAAGAATCAACCAGAAATCACCAGAATCACCAGAAATAGAATCCCGCCGCTGCCACCAATGGAAATCTGTCTCGAAACCAACCGTAGGGAAGGGACGGTAGATGGGGGACGGGTACAGATTAACTCTAAATCAGGAAGCAGACACCAGACCCCAGAGTTGTAATATTAAAAAAAGGTATAATATATCTCATCTCGTTCTAATTCTACATCGAATACGTTAAATATATACATTGGTCTAGTAAGGCGAAGCTTCTCGTCTTGCACCCGACCGAAAACGAAATAACCTTAATTACCCCAGAAATCCCCGTAAACACACGTCCCTGAATAAACTGTAAAATATGGCTTCGACCAATCAGAGATTACCTGTACAGAGCAACAGTGCGCTGCGACCAATGGAGTCGGCTCACACACACCCACCTCATTGACTGCCTAAGCCTAGCACAGGAATACAGCGAAATAAGAAAATTACGCAATTAGTTTTCGTACCGGATAAACATCTCTCGTAGCCATCGCGGAGCTCAACGGATGTAACCTCTGAGGAAACTAAATGTGCTTTTTACGTGACCTGTGGGATCCAAAACCAGCCCACTCTGACATCGTGATCTAATTGGGGTCAACCAATATACAATCATATCAATTGAATATTATAATATTGAGTACACATGGAACTGTCATCAATACGCCAATCTAATATAAAAGTATTTCAAATAAGGGGCTTGGATGTGACTATCACCTTGTGAACGTTGGTAATAGGATTTCCAAAAAATACATTGTAAAGTGTTATAAAGTTAATCGTATCTTGACTTACAGCATTTCCATATTTAAGGTCCTCGTAGACTGTTATACCAGATGAAACATTACAAGGTAGATTGTACGTATCAACAGTGAACCCGTATAAAATGAAACGTGTATATAGCATTGGCGTAGCTAGAGGTTTTGGCGTCCGGGTGCAAGAGTAGAAATTGTGCCCCTTCACTACTGAAAGAAAAATAAAATCCGCGCAAAGCGCGCGAAAACAATGTTGGTTATTTATTTCGAGCAAGTCGTTACAGCCCCCCCCCCCCCAATAAAATTGTGCTTCTACGCCTATGATATTTCCACCTTTCGAAATCTACTGCCTTGGAACTGTATACTGAAATACCCGAAATTTCCGTGACATGTAGTCATTACAGAATACAGAACAGAATTTTTTTTTTAAAAAGAAGAGAAAACGGTTGAAATGGACTGAAAAGAAATCACAATCTATAAATTTGCTAATAAAAACCTTTACATTTACATTTACAGTTCAGATTTTATAACTGGAAAATTCATGCCTGACGACAAACATCAATTTCGTCATGTTTTTTAAAAAAAAGTGCTTATTTTTTTTACTCTCATTCTCCCATTTCAGTGCCCAATTGACCCCTCCCCCTAGCTACGCCACAGGTATGTAGCGTCTTTGATCAGCCCAAACTGCTGCGTAAGCTCAGAGTGAGAAACAGGCGTCAATCTAACCAATCAAACCGAATATTCTTTACATGCCGATTTAAAATCTGTAAAGTGGTATCAAATAATACATGTATGTTTGGATCTTGTTATTACCTTTGGTTAGCCCAAACAGCTGCGTTAGCTGAAAGTGAGAAACAGGCGTCAAGAAGTTTCAAAATATTATTTTACTGATTTAATTGAACTAAGGGTGTATTGTAGACACCTCTCTGATGTAACAGTGGTTCACAAGAAATAATGTCATGTTTAATGGACTTTCGACTTGCTTGATAAAGAAATCAGGTAAGAGCATGTCAATGAACGCCAGCGTCATGTACTCTAACAAAAACAAGACAATATTGATCATTCATTAACGGAGGGGAAAGTAAAATTAAACTTCTTTACAGTTATTAGCATATGATTTCCTGGGTAAGTGAAAGTATTAATGACACCAAATGTGATTATGCGTCATCTTCGTTAAGAAAAATACATTCAATATATATAAAATGAGTATGCTCTGAATTATGAAAGTAAAACCAGGAAGCAGATTAGGTGTCTATGTTACCTTTCCTACGAAAACAAGTTACCCAAAACTGTTTCGATCAAGAAATGAAATCACTTCCTTCATTTATTCTACACAAGATCAAACAATATTCGAAAAAGAAACAATGAATATTCACCCGACTTTTTAATCATTGAATCGAATATAAAAGACAAAACTATAACTATACTGAACAAATATTTAAATTGTTAAATGAAAATGAATGGCAACCACCATTTCAAAATTAAGTGTATCATATGACAAGATAATCAGAGAAGAGAAAATGATAGCATTTATTATATAATATACCTTTACAAACCGATCCTTATGGTAGAATACTGACATTTGACAATTACAAGTATTTTCCGTCGTTATGTATATTATAGTTAAGGGTTTGTAAACGTCTCTGTGGTTCTGGAACTATCATTTTTAGTATTTGTGCTAGACTCTATAGACAATCGTTTGGTGTTCAATGTGCTTCTTTTATCATCATTTCTGATCATATTTTGCTTTAAGAGACCTTTCTTGGTATCGTCTGGCTAGCCGTTAAGGTCAAAGAGATTTCAAATTATTGATTATTCCGTAGGACAGAATGAGTATTCTTTACGATTCCAGATGTGCCGTTACTTCTTTCCTCGGCTTTGTACATATCCTTTTGGATGAGTGCTTTCTGATTTTGTGATATTAGTTCTTTTATTGACTCAAGATATATTATAGGTGTTTAAAAGGTTTTGGATCTTTTCCTATTGGTGTTTGGGACAATGTGATGTCATGTTTTAGAGAACTAGTTTACGCTGTAACCAAGTAAAATTCATTATTTTATGTTTTAGCGCTGTTTGCGTTCATAATTAGTTATTTGGGTTTTGCTTTTATCATATTGTTTTTTTATTTGTGATTCAAATTCATGTAGCGTATTGTGGTCTGGATAGATTGCTTAGCATTTGTCAATCTCTATGCATTGTTTCATAATGGTGTTTACATTTAGTTAAATCAATTTTACAGATGATCAGTATGCGGTAGGCGCATTATTTACAGCTTTCAAAAGCATGACCCAACTACCAGCGGTAGAACTCATCTTATATCAATTCTCCGTATCACCGATTCCCTTGACTCTAGATTCATATTTCATCGGGCACTTCGCGGACCTCTCGTGAACTAACCTCGTGGTACCTTCAACACTCATTTTATTGAAGTTATAACAAAAACAATCTTCTCATTGGTAAGGTGTACAGGTTACTCGCCGTAAGTGTCCTCTGATATCCGCCGTATAGCACGTATCCACCCTAGCATTTCACTATGTGCTAACCAAAACGCCTCGTTTTACCTGGAATAGCTACGGTTTTAAGAATCTACTTTAAATAAAAGTTAACTTACGGTGGTTGACAGATAAGATAAACTTCAAATCTCAGTGAGAGGATCTTCAGGTAAAAAGTCAGACTACAAAACCGTGACAGATTAAAGAACAAATATCAAGCATCCTACTTGCTTTTGTTTGGTATTTATGATTTCATTGAACTGAAATACACAGCAATTTTGGTGAATTTATCGCGAAAAGAAAAGAACGAACGTTTCTTCACAATTCTACGCACTTTATTTTTTCCATTGAAGTAGAGTAAAAAGGGAGTAATAAATATAATGACTGTAATACTATATGAGGGTGTACATCTAGGTAGTCTACAGTCAACCAACACATATGTAGTCAGAAGAATATGTATAATATTATGTTCTCTTTTTTTTACATGACACGCACAGCCACGACGACATACATCCCCACGTTGACACACAATATACGGTCCGACGTTGTACAGGCTCACCAACCCCTCCTGCCCAAATGCCATCCCCTGGCTTCGCTGACATTAAATGCTTCAAACGTGAGTCTCCGTTACATCCTACTCCTCTTTATCTTACATTTCTGGTCTTTATATATTTGTATGTCTCTATTAAAATTACACAAAAGTCTCTGTGATTTGTGGTTTGTCCATTTCCCAAGCTTATTGACGCTTATACATTCAGCGGATTGAGAGAATTGGAAATGAATACATCTAATTTACTTGAAATGGTTGGCTTAGGTTCTACGAACTGTCTTTTGTATCACAATATTTACACCATATTAGAACAATATAGGTAATAATATAAAGTCTAATCATTTAAATACATATATCATTTATTCAAAGTAGACAGCGAGGGCAACTCACACGCAAACACCTCATGAACATGAATGATCAAAGCATGTTCAATAAAGGCGTAATGAACAGGCTTTAAATGTATTCATGTTGGTGTTACAGTGTCATATATTTTGCATTCAAAGAAATGTAACGGATGAGATGAACAAGCACTTCGTTCTGATTGATAAGCGATCTAATGTATTTCATCTCGAAGAACTTCAATCATGTAACTGCTTATCGAACTATTAATTATACTTCTTTCTTACTCCTCGTTGAAGCATTCATCATCTTTCTTCGGGATCGGCAATATGGCATCGGTGAGCTTACCTAAGAGTCAAGAACTGTAGAAGACTTGCTCTAGTTTAAGTTTTATGTAGATCTCAGCGGATATTGTTATCACATCAGCTGATTCATGAGTGGGGGAGTTCACCACTACCCTCATTTTAACCTAACATCAACATTTAAAAGTAGCACAGTTGCGTTAGACTTAATATTAAACCTAATTTATAGTTTACAAATTTCTCAGATTGCACAATTTTCCATAAGGATCCTGCCAACATACCCACCGCCTACATGGAAGGCATCGACCGAAGGACAATCCATTTCCTTAAAAAAAAACATGGATTCGCCCCAATTAATAGTTTGATATCACTTACGAGCCACACGGGAACATGAAATGAAACCATCTTTGTGAGGCACCAGCTTTTCTTGAGAGATTATGTTGGGGTAGAAAGTGATATTATAATACATGAGAGGGCCAATTCAACTGGCTCACCAACTTTGAGAATTTGATTGTTGTAAAAGAGTAGGAATGTTGGAAGACGTGACTTTTGTTAAATAAGAATAATGTTTAAAAGTTAGCGATGTTAAGACATAATTAATATTCTTTTAAGATGGTAAGAAACGTTCAAATGAACGAAATGATAGAAGGTTGGTTAAAGTAGGAAATATAGGAGGGGTTAACATTCTATGTTTCACACAACATACAATAAGTCGTATAACTCGATGAAGCAAGAAATAATATAGATCCTTTTATTCAAAGATATTTAATAGATACTGTGAAACATGCCGTCGAATTTGTTTATTACATCTTCATCCCATAAGTATCTGTGAGGTATTAAAAAGACATGTTAAAATAATAATAGAAATCAACAACGTGTATAATCAATGTCTTTAAATACACATATTATCATAAGATTGGCCAATGGTAAGGAGAGCGTGTTACTTATCGTTCGCAAATATTAGGTACTTGTTTTGGGTACGTGAAAACTATCTAAATAGCACAAAGGACGTTATTTTAATGTCAAAATACAAGCATCATTTCACATGTAGGAGCTCAAAGACCACAGCTTGTCATTTAAAAACAAGAGATAACTTTCTCTTGAATGTGAGTCAGGGCGACATTTCAGTTTCATAGACCTTATTTTAAAAAGTTCACAATAAAAAAAGCTAGGGCCCTTGCAATGTTTTTTATCTATAAGAAACGAATATAAAGGTCTTTGGCAATGCTTCCATCGCATGGTAACATCTTGGTGCTGGGGTAATCTCCCTAAAACGCAAGACAAGTATGGAATGTGTTTTCTTTTCGTCTCAGACATATCGTCTGGGACGGTGGCTGAATACACTAGTCCCTCAACCGCCAAGGTTCTTAGTCGCGTAAAATGAATAGAAAAGTATAGGTGGTAAAAAGAGTAAAAACAATTGGACGGCGAATATTCGCCCCTTAAAATGAACCGCAATGACTGTCATCTCTTATACTCCTTTATCTCATCAAAATGTTCACTAAAGTAATCCATGTTTGCTGAAAATCATTTCCATACTCACAGTATGGAAATACCATTACGGCATTAGAGCATTGGATATGCAGCGTTAACCTTCCCCCTCGCCAGCGTCGGAACTGAGTAGAATAATTGGTGGAAGGTACGAAGACAACTTACTCAAGAGAGAGAACATGAATATTGATACAAATAAATGAATAAAATTTTGCTGGGTACATCAAATAATATGCAAATTGATTGAGGTGACTAGGGCTGCTGAGAAAGTTTAAAGGAAACATGTAGAGGAGAATTTAAAAAAAATTAAGAAGAAATGATAATTCTTTGAATGCAAAAATGACCTCGCCCCGTCCACCCTACCTATATCACCTACGGCAGTACAAACCACGCTACAGCGAGCCAGAAAAAAATTAACTACTATAGTATATCATCTTATATACATAATAAGGGGACCAGACTAATAGCTTTCAGATATTAGAAACATCGTAAGATATCCAAAATGTAATCATCATGAACGACTTGTCAGAAATATTTCAACTCATATTAGGCCAAGCCTCCCAGCCTATATCCTGATATTCTCATTTAAGGGTTATTTACGTAATATGGTACTCCCAGTGGTTCGGAACCAATTGTTATTGGTTGTAACTTTACTGTGCTGTTATGGTGATCCGCCCGGAGGAATTCAAAACGTCACGGCTTAAATGCTTTTAACACCGAACCCTACCCGTACTTTAACTAAACCATCAGCGATGAAGAATTACGATGCACATCCAACTGAACCCCCCCCCCTCCCCCACCCCTTTGCACCCACTCACCGAACTAAACACGAATCATCTACAAAAGTAAAAACGGTCGGACCGTCGACCGGTAGGCCTCTATTACCCCAAACCAGAGTAACAACGGCCTTGGAAACAGGTCTCGACAAGCCGACAAACTGATTATAGCTGGTTGTAATTTTACTGCAGGCTACGCCATCTCATTCACCACCAAGCAATCTTGCAATGAGTTGTTGAATTGAACAATCATCGATACCGAACCATTTTCCTCTCGATACAGGTAAATTGTACACACCTTGACAAATTATTATATGTTTGCCTAGTTGACAAGCTATTATATGCATACTTTTTAAGAACAGTCGTCACCCAGGAAAAAACCTGGGCAGGAAAACCAAACTACCAAACTACCGAACGACTGATCCGCTCTCAACCCAGTCCCCTTGCATCGATATTTAGTATTTATTAACGGTGTAAGCTCAACACAGTTAGGTATTAAGTGTGGAGTACCACAAGGTTCAATTCTTGGCCCTTTATTATTTATTTTGTATATGAATGATATAAGTAAGGTTTCTACTAATTCTTTCCTTGTTTTATTTGCTGATGATACAAACATTGTTTTCTCTGATAATGATCCGAAAAGGTTACAAGATAATATATGCGAGGAACTTAATAAATTTAATAATTGGTTCAATGCAAATAAATTATCCTGAAATATTGACAAGACGAATTACATGATTTTTGGTAAGCCTAAAGATGATTTCAACTTTCGCATTTGCCTAAACAATAAACCTATCATTAGTACTGATAAAATACGTTTTTTGGGAGTCCTCATAGACTCCAAATTATCCTGGTGTGATCACATTAATGCTATCTCTTCATCTCTTGCAAAGTGTGCTGGAATCTTATCTAAGCTCAAACACTTCTTGCCTAGAAATATTTTACGTTCTATCTACTTGAGTTTATTTTTACCAAATCTTTCTTATTGTTTGGTTATTTGGTCAGGCACAAGTAATTCTAATCTAAATAAATTGATATTGTAACAAAAGAAAGCTATCCGACACGTAGCTGGGTCTGGTCCATATGACCACACTAGTCCCCTCTTTGCATCGCTTACTTTATTAAAATTACCAGACCTCATTAACCTAAGTATTGTCTCGTTTATTTTAGATGTAGTAACAGTAACTTGCCCAATAAATTTAATACCTTTGTTAAAAAAAACAGTTAGATTCACAAATACAATACCCGACAACGCAATGACTTTCACGCTTTTCCTTGCTATACTAACAATGCCCAAAAGAGCTTAAGAAATCGATCAGTTAATATTTGGAACTCTTTGCATTTAAACGATAGAACTTTTCTTACCCTGTCTAGCTTAAAGAAACATCTTAAGAAGTACTTTCTCGGTAAATACTAAATGCATCAGAATTGTATTAAGGTGGGGTGTGGGTAAGGATGGTGGGGAAGGGGTGCAGAGTGTGGGATAAGGGAGAGGAGTGATGGTTAGCATTGCGGAGGGTTGGGTGGGAAGAAAAATTGGTTGGGACGGCAGGGGAGAGGACGTTGTATTTGTGGGTGGGGCTTATATGTCTATATATTAATTATATATCATTATTTGTATCGGGGAGTGTTGTACCCTGTTAAGCTCTCCAGAGTTTTTGTACAACACTTCCTTTCACAATATTATTCATTCTAATTTTTTTCCTTATATTTATATGATTGTAAATTTTCTGTACCAATGCTATTTTCTTGTATATATGTTATATAAATATGTAAATAATGTTGTGAAGAAACAAATGAAATGATATCGTGACTGTGTGATCATCGTCGGGTGTGTATCGCCATTCCCCTCGAAAGGGAAAAGATACTACACATGATCTTAGCCAACAGGCCGAGAAGCGATTATATACATTGGCATTTTGACGAAGAATCCCAACGTGATCAGTTTTTGTGCTGCACGTGGCTGGACAACACGCCAAATATTGTATTTTTCACTAGTTGTCGGGTTATACTAACGCAGTAAGTCTGCAACTCGTCTGTTCCATCAGGACCACCGTAACTATATTATTGGTTCTCATTATTGTTTGATTTGCAATTACAGGATATTGCGACAGATAACTGTCAATGAAAGTTGGTCAGATGTTCAAGGTCATTCCAATACAAATTGCTGAATGATGTATATAAGAGAGACAGATAAAGACATTCCACCCGAGATATTGTCCTCTGTAATATAAGCTCATAACAATCGATCTCCTACTTGAAAGGAACAAGAACATTTAATAACACATTCTCTATCTACTCTTATCACCTAAAGAAATATGCATAAAAAACAAACTTCGTTCGATCTGACATATCATACTTTAACAACGGTACGGAGTTGTTTCTCATTAAGAAGAAATGAATTACAAAGAATAAATGACAGCTATTGCAATTTAATGGGATTACGGTGTAAACTTTGACGTTCTCTTAATGCTTTTTCGCAGTCATCACATGGTGTCCTGTCACAGCCATGTATTAAATTCATTACTGCTTCGTAATGAACTATTAGCCATTTAGGAAACCTCGACTTCAGGCCATTTAAAATATATACATAATTTTTATCGGATCACATTGCCATAACAGGCGTTTAAAGTGGCAAATATGTTGTAGAGGGGGTGTGTGAATGGGAGGGAGAGATTGTGAAGGGGCAGGAGTATGTTTCTTGCCCTGTTGTTTAGCACGGCACGGAGTTGTTGGATCATTCCACTTTGTTATTGAATTATTAGAAAATAGCACTAGGCAACAAACATGGTCGAACAATTGTTCCATATACCTCGATCATATCGATTCAATAAAATTGAGCAACCTGCAGAACGTATTGAATAATACACCTTAAATATCACCACTAAACTATTTCAAGATGGCTTTTTATTATTATTATTTTTTTTATTCAAAGAGGAAAAAATCATAATGTAATAAATGTTACCTTTTTCTTTCACATATTAAATTAACTCACTCTATACGAATGACTTTGGTCAGAATGAATAAAATACATACGACACAATCCTGGATAAAAGAGACCAAAAAGTGCTTTGAGTCAACAATAAATTAACAAAATATATTACTCATAAATCTAATATGTTGAATACTACGAGTAATAACGGTACGCAATGATGACTTCGTGGAATGTATTCCGGGCGCTCATATGCCTCCAAACATCGGCTAAAGTTTTTCCGAGGGGAATCTGTCGAGTTTTGCAATCCCAGCATCAGGACCAGCAGACACAGAAGCCCCGAGTCTGTCAAGACCCGAGTCTGGGACACAGTTTGAAAGTCTCCGACCATGACACATGGTGCACTACCAGGAACAAATGAAGGCAGTGTGTCGATAAACATCTCGTCTAGCAGAAGACCGATTGAGAGTATACATATTACAAAGGCAGATATTACCTTGTGTATACTTGAAAATAATGCAAACCAACCGTACTCCACCCTAGTGGCACAACCCGCCTGAAGGTGCCAGAAGAATGTGCCAGAAGGATGACCGTGCCACAGGATGAAGACGAACCAAACGAAGCTTGTAGCCCAACACCCCACTCATAAGCCCATAGAGGCTAGGGACATCCGCGCCTTATTTAATATTGGATCCTCAACGATCGATAGCGTACACCATGCCAATACAGGCCGAGAGTGGAAAGGTGTTTAATTTCAACAGAGATTTGTTACAGCGCCCTCGACTGACCAACAGTCAGACGATTTGGTAGAATAATACTGCTTTTTATGAAAAATTGAATTACACCCATATGAAGCAACGTCCTTAGTGGTTTATTGAATGTTTGAGTGGGTGGTTGGGGGTTTGCCTCGGTCGGTGGGCGTATTTACTTTTTTGGCTCGCTTGACTTCAAAGTTTTGTTTGACAGAATGGGATGGTTGAGTAGTGCCGTTTGGCCGTAACGCTTTGGATCACGCAGGGCGGGTCACGTAAAAAACAAGCAGTCCTTCATTTGAGAGCTTAAAAACGTAGCTATTCGTGAAGTAATTTAGCCAAGAAAGCCGCAACTTTTTGTCATTTGTAGACAAGCCTCTTTACTCGTAGGTTAATAAATATTGTACGCTTGTCTTTGAAATTGTAACGTGGTGTAAATTAGCCTCAGTTGAGTCAGTCGTGGCACCAATCATGCTCTTTAAGTTGCAAGCTACACACATGAGCATAAAGAAAAATACAAATCTTATTTAGTAACATATGTACAAGGATTGTTGTTGCTTTTGGCACTTGTCATTAGAAAAAAAAAGGGTAATCGAGCGAATTGATAGCGACCTTGAGTTGAATATGTTACCTTAAAGGTCAGATGTGATTACGTAAAGTGATTGTCACTATCTGATAACAATAACGTATGTCATTAATTGTAGACCCCTAACACGACAGTAGCACAGTCATGTAATTTTATGTCACAACCATATACCGAAACCTGTGCAATTGAAACAGTTGCTCTCAGAGCGTTAAGGCGGACAAAATACGCGTCGGTTTGGGCAAATCCACCCAATATACATGGCTTGAGTAGTTTGTACTCTGAATAAGAGACAGCCGTCAGTATAAACTGAAGTGTGTTATAACACCGTAACACACGTTGATATGGAAGAAATAATTGGCGAAACCTGAGTGGTTAGTCCAGTCAATACATATATGCATAGGATTGTTTGTTTAGTATTTTCTGTATGTAAGTCCTTCTCAGTAGCAACTGGTCATGAATGTAACATATGCAACATGTGCAAAAATTATAACACATAATATTGGGTACCCACCTTTACCAGTGTTACATGATATAGCCATGATAAGCGGCAGGGACATTGTATACAATGAGTCATGCACAGGTCCCCTGTCACACACCCGAATGAAGAAAGGTAATTGAATAAGTCAAATTATTCGAACATGTAATCGTTATAGAATATTAACCAATTGATACTAGCACTCTGGATTAATCGTTTTATAGGATTTCAAAATGAAACGCATTTAACACAAATCAAGAAATAATATAGAAGCTTACTGTTTTAAATTGTAATGATATGAAATGACGTAACAAAGTCGTGATTGATTATTAATGGACTATTGTCATGAACGAGATCTCCACTTCAAACCACGTGATATTCATAGGGTTGTTGCGGCTATTATTATTAAATAGTTGAAAAGTGTTCTGGGTTGGCGGGACGTGAGGCAGGGACTGGGCGAGACAACCCATCGCCCCGGACGCGATTTTTTTTCCCCAAACAGGTTTGCAATTGTGTGTAAATAGTCGCTCAGGATTGCTCGGAAAAGTTACGTCATAACAATAGAAACCTTATCCATTCGTTGCAACAAAGATATACCCTTTCAAAATTAATAGCAGCTTTTCGTAAATATATGTAGATGTGTTTGGAATTGGTTTAGACATATTGAGCACACTAGTATTGTATGATCTACTTTGATTGGTAGTTGGTTTTCGTGGAGTGCGGACGTGTTTTCGGCTGCTCTCCACTTTTCGTTGACCACACACTTTGTGTTTTTTACGTTGGCCTTTCAATAGTTTGTAGTTTGTTTAGTGTAGATTTGGCTTTGTTTCGTGCTTTTTTTCGTAGGCGCGTGGCTTGCCACACCCCTAGCTGTCATGGCGGCATGTGCTGTAGGCCTATATATATTATAACTGTGTACACAGTGCAGTGACGGAAATATATCATACTGTACACTATACTGTTTTGCGTATATTCATTCAAGACTGTACTCCCGTCGTGAAGTTGATTTTGATTTCCGATTTCAATAGAACGGCTGACGAATCTTGGATGACGTAAACACGAACCCGTGTCAGTGTGTAACTCAGTGTATGTCTTTGAACCTCCAAGCGATGGTCATTATTGATGCTGACGTAACGAGCAATCTGATAGGCTGAAAACTCCGTTATTGCAAACCTGTTTTGGAAAAAATAATTCGCCCCCGGACGGGGCCGCAGTAGCGTCACGCACTTCACTTCTCTAGCGCGGGATGCAATTCATATCGTTGTTGTATCATTTCGCCGGAGCATTGAATTGTAGAAGAAAAGCTAGGCAACCAAATAGTCGATTTTAAGTCTCACATACATGATAATATTATTAAACCATCTTGGAAACAGTGGTAACCAAAATAAAAACATATGAAATATTCTCTCTAAAATATTACAATGGATGGCTACAATAACCTGCGTTGCGTACTATATACGACTGTAATATAAGGACAATGTTTGCTAAAGTCTATGAGGGTTGTCTCACCTTGATTACTTACAATTATCTTATATTGAGTAATAGTCAGTACGATATAAAGTTGTTGAAATATAAAAACTTGCGTCAAAGGATTCCTCATTTTAGCCTTAAAGATATGTTTTCTGTCTTTAATAGATACGTATAACAACTAATTCAATGGTGAATCTGGTTAAGTTAAATAGTAACTATGTAAAATTCACGAGACTCGACAACTTGCATACTTTAAACGCTTAACGCATTATAATTTCTTACAGAAAATGCAGACACAGGGAATTGTGCTTTTTACGTGCAAAGAAAACGGACACGGACCAAAGGTCAACAGAACCAAAAACAATCTCAGTCTGTAAAACAACCACCACAAACAACCACCTGTAAAACAACCACCAAAAACCCAACTGAAACCCACAAACACAAATCTCTCACTAACGTAGCGTTTAACGTGACGTGAAAAGGACACGGACCCAAAGGCCAACAGAAGCAAAAAAAAAAAAAAAACTGCAAACCGGCCCAAAAAAGCCAACTCCAAACCACAAACCGAAAAAAACCAACCCATATTATTTAACGACCACACAACCCCCACACCCAACAACCAACAGGGAATTTAAAACATGTTTGACTTGCATGTATAAAATAAAATCATCCGAGCGATTTCAACTGCTTTGCATCCATTAAGATTACAAGTTAAAAGGTTATGAAAACACTACAGACATCAAGCAGACTTCCTTCTCTCGAAACTACAAGTTCAATTCATTTTTATTGTCACGTAGCAATAAAAAACTTCATTGTCAGTCTAGTCATTTTCATTTTGAATCAGCACATATGTTATTCAAATGAAAACACACATGTGCGCATGCACGGGTGTTTCTTAATAACGATTCCTTGTTTTGATTCATAAACAGCGCTCCTCGCTTTACAGACAGATGCGCGAAGTGTTGCAATAAATTCATCATATTTACTGTGTATTATTGTCACAATACCGCGATCTATCGATATGGGATTTGTACCTGTTTTACATTGCTTTTTATTTTTTCTTATCACTTTTTCATTTTCCGAAGATATTTGTTGTGATTATCACTGTCAAGATGGACCTACAGTAAATTCAACAGACTGTTATGTGGTTGTAGGCTGTGACTTATCGTTTCCAAATAATTCATTTTCATATATATATAGACCATATATATTTAGATTAGATTTGAATTTCACCGAGCTAGCTACCGATGATAATGTTCTTCGCGCTCCCTTGCTTTACTCTGGAATGTTCTGGTATTATGATGATCATACTTATGATCGTTATCTATTCCAAGTTGAATACCTTTATTATGACCAAGGGGATCGCTTTTTTTGCTTTACTTTCTCAATCCTAAATATCCAGCTAGACGATGCTGGAACTTATCAAGTTGAAATAAAGTCTACAAACAGAAACTTTACTTTCGGCCCGACTGTGTTGCAAAACACATACCGTCTTTTTGGTAAGCTCTACCTAACATGAATCTACTCATATCCAGTTATATATGACTAAAAGCCGACGAGTGTTAGAGACATATGTTCAGAGTAATCATAATCATTGAAACATTTGGCAAAGCGTGACTGTAAATTTGAAAATTCCTCAGAAGTTACTCTGATTGAAGAAAAAAAGGCGGACAGAAATATCCAAATAATTAGATGTTTGCGAAAAATACAAACAGTTTAATAAGAAACCACTTTAACTATTCCTTAACAAGGATGACATCATGTGTCTTTTTGTTTTCTGAAGTGAATTTGAATATATTTCTACATTATAAAACTACCATTATAAACTGATGGTTATTAGGTAAGGCGGGTTAGAGGACCATCAAAATGGAGACAGATGTTCAGTTCTCTGACAAAGTTTTGCCATATTCTTTGGAAGCGAATTGAGTTCAAAGTCGGCTTGGACCTTCGTTATCGAGGTGTGCATAGTCAATATAAATTACCTGATAATTGCACAATGAAAAATGCCGTTAATTTTATTCCAAAATTATTCAATAAGTAAGGGTTAAGGATTCTACCAAAAAAAGCAATGGTAGGGTAATCAAGGTTTCACCATTTGTAAATGCGTTTCACTAATCTTCCTACCATATGAGTGCACGAGCCTGTTGTATTTAAACTGTGATAAAGAAACACTAAAATAATTTGATGCGGATGATCGAGAACTATACATGTAATAATTCACCTGGATTTGAAATATAAAGCTAACAAAAGAAAAACAGAATAGTTAATCCGGATTTTTTGTTAATACCTCATATGGAAGATGTTATTTTAGCCATCAAATGATGATGTGTTGTTATCTAAACTGTTGCATCATATTTTGAATTCACTCGTCAGGTCACCAGAGCAGATTAAAATAGAATGCTCACGAATTCAGTTTTGTTCAATGTTTAACATAAGAGCATCATCACTTTCAGGTACAGTCATTCCGTTTCATGATGTATCAGTTTAAAATGATTAAGATAATGTATATGTGCTTATGCTTTGCCAGTGCTTCATTTCAAGCTCCACGTTGCATTCTCATCTTCTGTTTTTCTCGGTCTAACTCAGTAGGAAGTATATTAATGACATTCGTTACATACTAAAACTTGATTTGATGTTACTGTAGGGTACTGTTTCAAAAGCCACGTAAAAGCATTAAATTAATAGCGAGAGCACAAAAGGACAACAAACGATTCATACACACATACTCACTCTTATAAAAATATGTTTGTCATTAAATAACAATGTTATATTAAAATCATTACTTCTTAGCTAATATAACTGATCAAATTAAATAGAAAAACGAAGCGATGTTTAAATTCGAAACACTCGTATATGTATGTTGTCATGTCGGAAATATATTTTCCAGTCATGCACAGTTGAAAGCAAATTGACGCATGCGCGTTGTAACAAAGATCACTTTCTATCTCTATAAGTTTTCAAATAAATGTAGACACAAACGCACGTCTGCGACGTTGGACAACTTTAAAAGTCGTTAGTTATTAAAACATGGATGGTTTCATTGTTTCAAAGTTCTGTCATCTTGCCATCTTCTTGGCATTATATACTTGTAACGTAATCGGTTGTAACTATCACTGCACAGAAGGACAAACAGTAAAATCAAAGAAATGCTACGCTATGCTAGGTTGTGACTTCTCGTTCCCGGATATTCATATTACTATAGATATGAATGGTTTACGAGTAGCGATGAACTTTACAAGACGTACTAATGGAGATGTTCCCTCTAAACCAACTTACTCTTACAACGGTTTACAATTCAAACTGAATCAGACAGTCAATCAATATTTATTTCAAGGAAAGGTAGAATATATCGAGGAAGATCTATCCTCCTACTGGTCTAACATTGCTAAGGTTGATTTCTCTTTCTCCATCTTAAACCTTCAACGACAGGATGCTGGTAATTATCATCTATCATTGACTGAAGAAGAATCTCCACATACCCTTTACTCTCATCACACCTATCATCTCTTTACAGTCTACCAGCCTCCTACACCTCTTGTTTGTCAAGGACCCTCCTCATCCCCATCTGGTTCCTACCACGTAACTATATCTTGTTCAATAACAGACGGGTTTCCAACGGTAAATTTGGAAATGATTGAGCCCGAGGGCTGTGATTTTCAGAAACATTACACGGATGAAAACGGTATTCAAGAGCTTTCTGTTGACATTACGTCTTGTAATGAGAACTCAACTGTTGGGTGCATCGCTACCCAGGAATCGCTGGCGTTCCTTTCCACGCCGCAGTATTCGGACAGGTGTGAATTTAACATCTCTAGTAGTCCAGGTGAGTCTATCATTTATATAATTAGCCGTGCACGCCAACAATGAGAAAACTGTATATTCATCATTTTGAAAGTCATCGTCTAACATATAAAAATACCCCACCCACTTAGAAAATGTTTCAGACTAAGAACAATTTTGGAATACTAAATCGCACCAACACAATCAATGCAATCAATGCAATACTTCTGTAACTGCTAGTGCCCTGTTATCGTTAAAGTACACAAATTTAACCCAATATGACTTTTAGCTCTTTCAAAGTGTTTCCTTGCACGTGTTGCTCCGAAGTCAGTGGGCTGTGGGTGTGCTCAAGTGACTTCTTTTTCTTAACCATAAGCTCCATTACCGTACAAACACACGAGTACTTTAGTACAGTAATACAGTGAAGCCTTGCTGTGTTGATTAATAGGCTTCATATGTAATTTAAAGGAACGGAAAACCGCACGCAGTGTGACGGATATAAGCTACACTAGAACATAATATGTTTTAATATATATGTTAGTTACAACCAAGGATGACGACACCATTGCAGGATTCACATAGGCATTGACCTGAGAGCCTATAAAAAATTTAAACTTTACCAAGTATTAATATAAAATGAGGGTAGTACCTATAGTCTTTAATTAATGGTGTATTAACTTAATTTAGGCAACATTTTATGGTAAGGAAATTGGACTGTTGTCATTTCAGTTGGTTTTGGTGTGTATCGAATCTGTGAAGATAAACAGTGAGTTCATGGCATATTTTGAACGAGCGACATTATTTTCCCTACGTTTACTATCTTCAGTTCACATTCATGTTTTACGAGAACCTGCAATACATTGTTAGTTAGTAAGTAATCTAGTAACATTTACTTTAAGCAGTATTATGATCTCCCAGCACTCACCATTTTAAATTTAAGCACGTAAAATTTCTGTAAAGCAACGTGTGAAAGTCAAATTAAAACCCACTATCCTTGTTAAGTAAATGGGTAGTGTATTATGGTTATACGATGTCACACTCTTTAATTGGTGACTCCCCCTGGAAAATTACCCCCCTCCCCCAGACAACCCCCCTGGACAAGTACCCCCGGACTATTCCCACCTAGGTAATACCCACCATGGACAATTCTTACCAGAGAAAACTCCACCTGGACAATATCCTACCCCGGTGGACTCCCCACCGGACAATTACCATCCCGGACAATTTCCCCCGGACACTATTGGCCCACAGATTATTGTCAATCGGGAGCACCAAATTGGGACGATTTTATAACGCTAGTTACCAGTAAAAACTGTGCGTGCGTACTATATTATTTTATATTAGCATAACCAACGGGCCCAACTCACCTGGGAAAAAAAATAATCGCGACGTTAAAGGATACGAGTATCTTTGTGCGAGAGTGCATTGGTGATATATTTATTTATTTCCGTTTTCTGTGTGTAAACCACGTCTGCATGTAGAGAGTGACTTTCGCTTAATTTTTCCACATAAAGGTGTAAGATATTGGTTTACTTTTGTCTACTTACATAGAGATCTGAATTACCACTTTCGTCCTGTCACGCTACCAATGTAATACTTTTGCAATGTAGTAAAACAAGATAACCTTAACATTTACTGCGCACTTCGCGCGCACTATAGCCGCGTTTGTTTCCTGGTGGACTTTTCTTTGACCCTTTTTTATTCCTTGCCAGAGGCAAAAGGAATATATGCAGTCACGCTTCAGTGGGGACACAACAACAATATGAACACATGAAATGTTCTGTTGTAGTTAGTTCTAGCTTCACCCTCATTTTTACTGGACTGATAGCGTAAACCCCGCCTAAATCGGCTGTCAATCAATCTTCGAAATTTTCGAGGAGGGGGACTGTCCGGGGAGAAATCGTCCGGGGGGAATTGTTATGGTTGGGAATTGTCCGGAGTGGGAATTCTCCGGGGGGGGGGGGGCTTTGACCCGGGCAGTTATCCTGGAACCCTTTAAATTATGTTCCTTGTCAGTAATTCAATCTAAAAATATTAATTTCATCAGTATTAATCAGATCTGTTTTCTGTAAAGCAAACTTCGATAGAACAAATTAAAATCCATTATTCTTGTTCAGTTTGTTGGTAGTGTATTCTGGTAATATGACGTCACACACTCATATTTGTTGTTGTCAAGATTCTTTGTAGAAAGCAGTCGACAAAGACGCAAAGAAGGACAGAGAGCGTATATGAGTGTGAAATATACACAACATTGTAATTAATAACAGTAAAAAGCATCTTTCTACATATTCTCATAAGTGTTTACGCCTATTACTTATAAGTTCTGTTACGTTGAAGGTTCTTTCCACGTGTTCAGTTCAAGACGATTGGGTACAAATATGTTCTCGTTTTCTTTCTAGCATATCTCTGTGATAAGCGTCGACTTTTGGGATTAATTTCAAGTTCTCTTTCTTTCTTTCTCGTTCAGCTTGTATTTTCATTCCCACTTGCCTCTTTTGCCATATATAAAGTTACCAAAAACAACCAATTTAATTCGTAAGGTAATGAATCACTATTATCTCATTGACGGTGGATACACAGATTTTCGTTCTTTTGAACTGCAATTTTGCCCTATTTTTGCATAATTAAACATGAGCAACTTGTCAATTTAACGTCATCCTGGATAAAAGAGAACAAACAAGTGCTATGAGTCAACAATAAATTAACAAAATATATTAATCATAAATTTAATATGTTGAATACTACGAGTAATAACAATATGCAATGATGGCTTCTCGGAATGTACTCCGAGCGCCCAACAACTCATTTCGCTAAGGTATCGAATCATCGTTTTCCTTTCTTGTCTAATATTTCTTGTTTTTATTTTCCAAGATACTTTTGATTGTTCTTCATACTTTAATCAGAATCCATAGCCACAAACTGCGTCTATACTGTAGTGTCTGTTACGCGTATAAACGATTTTGATGGTGACTGCATGGTCAAATGCTGACGAACTATAGAAGCATTGACGTCGACAGCCAGGGTTGGCCTGGGGCAATTTATTATCAGACTTAATTAAATATATTATAATAATGAATACAACTTATTGTTAGTCTCATATTTGTCGGGTACCCCTCCCTCTATTTGACCTTTTTAAAAATAAATTTCGATTATATTACTTAGTATCTGCTGTCATGTATAAAAAGAACCCGGGTGTTCAAGAAACTGTGTCAAATGTTTGTAAGTAATATGTCATCCTTGTTGCATTCTTTCATAGTTACTACAATTATCAACCACTTCCCATCAGGCAAACTTCATGTTAATGAAAGAGGCTCAGACGAATACGTTGTTCTTCCAAAATTATAGTCGACACAGATCGTACCATCAGCAAAGAAAGGGAATTTGTATAAATTCATTGAAAAATACTGTTTAATATATTTTATTTTACTATTTTAGTATCAGCGTTCTTAGACGCGTGGCTACATTGATATTACATGTTCTGAACACTTCCGAGCATGCGCAAGAACCTTAATCTCTTCTAGAATACCTTCTCTCTACTATTGGTTTCTATCGAGAGAAGACTACACTGCAGAGCTAAGCATCGGTAATTATAACGCACAGCGTAAATATTGTAAGATAAGATCCCTTTAACAATGGAGATTGTACATTTTTCTGATATTTTCTTCTTCCTATTGTTGCAGTTAATGTATTTTTCCGAGTGTAGCGATTGTGATTTTAATTGTCAAGATGGACCAGCTATGAAATCGACAGACTGCTATTCGGTTGTAGGATGTGACTTTCCCTTTTGAGATATTTCTTTTTCATATAGATATATACACACACTTCGATTAGAGTTGAATTTCACTGAGATGGCCCACACCGGAGAAACATCTACCCGTACTTTTGCTTACACTGAGCTCTTCAGGTCGGATTATGATCACACAGTCAATCGTTATTTATTTCAAGTAGAATACTCGCACGGAGATTATCAATCGTACTTTGATTATGACTTTGGTTTTTCAATCCTAAACCTCCAACCAGAAGATGCTGGAACCTACCATGTATCATTGTTCGATGATTACTATAACATACTTCTCGTTCAACATACTTACCGTCTGCTTACCATTTATCGTCCTCCTTCACCTCTCCTCTGTGAAAGGAAAAATCTTACTTTACATCCGAATAATGACTATAAATTTGAACTGACATGTTCCATTCCAGACGCATATCCAGTTGTAGACTTACACGTTATTGAACCAAAAGACTGTAGTTTTAAGAAGCATTATTCACGTGAAGGTAAAGATAATGTGTTAAAGATTTATATTACCTCGTGTAGTGGTAATTCATCAGTGGGCTGTTTTGCTTCTCAGGGAAACTTAGACTTCATGTCCAGCACAGGTTTCTCTGATAGCTGTTCTTGGGAACTTCCAAAGACATATCCAGGTAGGACACACTGTTATTTGATATCAACTTCCAGCTTTTCTAGGTCAACGATGTTTTCCTTCATTTATATCTCGTTCACGGTTTTAGTGACAAAACACAGGCTTTATATGAACAGGGAGGAGTGGGCTGGGGATAATACCGGAAATATTAGCCCGGTAAAATGTTGTAACCGAACGGACCAAAAGAATACAGTTAGCAGTCACAAAACGCTTAGTACTCTGCCGATCTCCTTTGTGAGATGATATTTATTTATCATTAAGAAAATCAAAGAAATGAAATACATTTGCTACTCATCACTCATCGGTAGGGCTGGTAAGTTTTAAAGTCTTGACAGACGCTCTCACTTTTAACGAAGAAAAAAATAACTAGCAGAAAAGCAGTCCATAAAGTTCACAATATGGTCTAATTGTCCATTTCTATCACGCTCAAGATCATTTCCGTCTCGTATTATATATATAAATATAATATTCCAGTCTCATTGCGATTGTGATCACGACCCGATGACATGCGCTCTTTGATCTAATAAAATATTATAGGTAACACTAGTGATATATGATAATTGTATCACCTTCTTGGAGTGATACTTTGATGCATGTTTTGTATTTTGGTCGGATGTAGCTATCAGTCTGTACATTGTAATGTATTGTAATAACAATCTTGTCATGCCTTACAACAACATCGTATTTTAATGTTTTTATCCCACACTGACTCAAGTATTAGATCTGGTATACGCATAAACAGTGAACTCGTAACAAGATAATTACTAAAGTACAGTAATACGTTCTCGGTCTGTGCAAAATTATTAAAGATAGCATCTGTATTTCTAATCTCGTTTTGTGGCATCTCAAAGGTTCGATAAATGATATTGATTTCATATTTAAACAGGAATTCTATATATAGTATATAGGAGTGGTTCGAAATGTTCTTCCGAGACACTTTTTGCAAAAAAAGAAAGTATATTTAACATAGTCAAGCATTTAACAAGTGTAGGTGTCTACAATGTAACGTCACATTGTGGAAGCATTCGTCAATTATTCATAGCTAATTAAGGTAGAATGCTCACGGAGTCATGTTAAGTATCATATTGCATGTGAGAGCTTCGCCAGTTTTCTTTACATTCAGTCCGTGAATGTTATTATACGAATGCAACACTTAAATATTATGACTTAACGTAATATTGCCATATTTTGTTTCTAGCACCACATTTGTGTCGGCAATCTTTAAGTGCCAATGAGCTTTCTTGTATAATAAAGGTAAAATAGGATATGTTTGCTGCAAATTCAATAAAAATTGACTTAAGTTAATGTTCAATATATTGAGGAGGATTACTCGTGGTACTTTCCTTGAGTTCAACGTTCAACGTGAGGATTTTTGTACTTTTAATCTATCATTGACTGATGATAACTCCCGTTTACTCTTTACAGTCTACCAGCCTCCTACACCTCTTGTTTGTGAAGGCCCTTCCTCATCTCCATCTGCATCATACCACGTCGTCCTATCTTGTTCAATAACAGACGGGTATCCACCGATAAATCTGGAAGTAATCAAACCCGAAGGCTGTGATTATCAGAAACGTTACACGGATAATAACGGAACCAAAAAGCTTTCAGTATACGTATCTTCTTGTGATCAGAACTCAACCATTGGATGCATCGCTACTCAGGAACCGTTGGAGTCCCAAGCTACATCACAGTATACTGACAGATGTGAATTTAACATCTCTAGAACCGATCAAGGTAAGACATTACTCTATGATATTTGTATAATATGAAGCTTGTAAGAACGTTATTTGAACGGGAAAGCTATATTTAAAGAACACCGCCTGACCTTTGGAAACATTGCTGGCAGACAATATCTTAATCCACTTTCCAAATACTAAAACACAAGACGAACAACATAGTTAAAGAAACATACTAAAGTATAAAACAGTAATCAAATATTTTTACGCGTGTATTTATTGCTCCAGTTTGTGTAACCTTAAGTATAGTGGGGGGACGGAGAGGTCCTGTTCCTGAGTCATCAGATTTGTGAAACTCATTGAAGACACAACCTTAATTATTCACATTTTTGTACATTTTATTTGCAATCGTTTAACCTAAACATACAGAAACACGTACAATGTATTGATATTAAATACTGTGAAATTTTAGGAGAACAAAACCTAAGCTAATTGTGGGTATTCCCATGTTACAAATTGCATAATCTGGAGCTTTAAAGGGATCTACTACTCCCAAAATAATTAAAACGTAGGTAAGAAATAATATGGAAACATCATAAACTAAACTGTAGCTGTGCATTATTGGAAGTTTATTTGTGCAACTTGATTAAAGTAGGAAGCTGTTTATTATGTTTTGTTTAATGTCAGTGGTTATGTAGAACGTTTATAATCCGAAATACTTACAGCTGAATCCATGGCACTGTCATCTCTAGCACTATCACTGCAGCACATCTAACAGTTTCTTTAGCAATGCAGTGTTAGGAAACTACATCTCATGTAACACGCTCTAATCTTGCCTGGAAGATCATCAAAGTTTTGTCTACTATTTCGTTAATCTAGCTAACATAGGATCATCAGAAAAAGAACAGACAGGGTTTAATATTTATTTATCCTAACAAGTCATATTTTGTTTAATATTATTTTGAAGTGATTTAGACAGAGATATCCATGATTTTTGATGTTCTCAAAACAGAAATAATCTCATTTAGTTCTTTCATCTAGCTCACACAAGCTCCCTTTTCCAATCGAAGGAAAAGTGATTTGGTGTAAATAATAATTAACTTTTTGAAAAAGAGCGAGTACTATTTAAATGAAATAAGATTAAGTATCTCATTTTCAGTCGAAACACTTATTTCGGGCGGTATATATGCTGATTTTTTCATTTTTCATGCGTTTGAAGGAAGGAGGCAAATTTTACCATATTATAGTAAGACATGTTTTTTTTAATACAATTTTATCAAAAGAAATAATTGCTAACCATTTTTCCTATAACTAGTAAATTGTTCACGAAAGTAAGTTTAATGCTAATCGATCAATGAATACAATCACCACATTAATATTCTTATTGAACACTATAAGGTCCAACAAAAATCCAAAGAAAGTTTTCAAAGTGTAGTGTATCGATTAGACGGATTCATTTGTCATAACTTTATTTAAAATACAAGTTAATCCACTATACTTTACTTAAAGAATCTTTATAAATGCCATTCGTGAGAAAATGTAATTCCAACGTATTGAAACTTGTTTCTCCGTTTTTCCTACGTACAGGCAAATAAGGTGAATAGTTTGTTTTGATTCGTAGAGGAAATTACTTTCATTCATTGATTTTTTCTTATGACTAAATGATCAAACAATGTTAAAAAATGAAACAAAGCACACGATGTTTTTATATCTACTTTTTATGATCAATTAAGTGATTGACAATTGTATCGGACAAGCAGGGATATTTCTTTCAAGGGGTTCCAGGTAGAATGCCAACATTTCAAAACTAGCTGTTTTACGTGGTCAAAGTTTGTGCAGCATTACTCAGATACACATAATACTATAATACTAATAATAACAACAAACGAATTCACGTATGTTATTTAACATTTCAACTCTCGGTTTGCCCTTTATCTCAAAATGCAATCATTTTTATGTCTTTTATTTTCTTTAAACAGACATCGCCGGTTGTAGCTTTCATTGATTTGACGGACCAGTTTCAAACAAGTCAACATATTGCTATGTTATTGCAGGTGCTTTTAGGTATTGCGCTAAGCGGAATCCAAAACGTTACAAACCCTACACAAAGTAACTAACTTATCAGCAACGGATCAAACCAGTAAAATACAAAACTCTGCCCTACTGAGCAAAATCGGTCACCAGATATCATGTCCGAAAAAGCCTTGTATTATGTAACCTAGAATGTACAGATCGCAATACATCGGTCGGATGACGATTCTGTGCGGACGGCTCGGTCAAACAGCTTTTTCTAATATGATCTTCTGATATTCGAAGTCCGAGACAAATCCACAGAACGCTCTTGGTAACGCAATGTTTCAATAATGCTAACAATAACATTAGATGACGTACTACGATGTGGTTCCGAGTTCCGTAACGACGCACATGTAAGCCACCCCAAAATCTGCAAAATACGAATATCACAAACCTTCATTTTCTACTGCTACGAAGAGTTGCCTCAGTTGATAGTTTGCGTTTTCGCTGGGTAAATAAACCGCACCCTAGTCCCCAGTGACGAAAGTATCATATAAAGCCACCCATTTTACAAGTTCTGTTTTACCAGACCAAATTCCCTCTCAAGTCAAGTTAATACGTTGCGAGGGATGGCATAAGCCATGCCCGGGTACCACAGAACAGGTGCCGCAATACGGTTTTACGGCCATCACCATTCCAAGAAGAGACAACCAGCGCTCAAAAAAGCTATCAAGTCTGCGCTCAAACAAGCTTGCTATCTCTTTCCACGTGACATTACCAGGTGCGTCACAGCCGAACCATATACCATTGATTTCGATATGGTGATGCAACCATGACGCACTGAAAGACGCGTCTTGAATCGCCACCTAACAAGACGAAGACCGCTTGTCTTCAGAGGATTTAACTTTGCCCAGCTAACTTTCTGAATCACCACCAGGTTCTCAGAGAGGGCCTTGAAAGAGGGCCGACTTGAAACTATACATGTAACATCATCTGCGTATTGAACGCATTGGACTCTCTAACCACCCGGCAACACCAAAGTAACGAAACGAACATCTTTATTAAACATATGACATTGTCTTTCTAAATAAAACAATGCAGTGGAGATAAGGGGCATCCTTGACGGTCCCCTTCTCTACAGAAACATAACTTAAACTTCTGCTGTATAAAATGGAAATCCAATACAACAATTTGGATTAAGTCCAAACGTTTCGAGAACTTTCATTAAAAAGTCGTGATCCACCATGTCGAAGGCCTGTTGATCAAGAGAGACCAACCCACACAACAAACCACGTTCTATGACAGAATCAGTCAAGTGACTCATCGACCAAAAGTTTTAACGGATACAATACCCGCTAACGGAACAAGTCTAGAGATGACTTACAATAAGTTGCATTGCGAGTGCTAAACGATTTCACAAAACATACTCATCAACTTGTAATCCACATTCAATAAGGTTCTAGGCCATTTCCTAGACGATTCCAAGGGATATCCATACTTAGCCATAGAGTGCTTTTAACGTGACCCGCCATGCGGGATCCAAAATGTCACGGCTAAACGGCACTACCGAACCATCCCATTCTTACAAACGAAACTCAAGTCAAGCGAGCCAAGGAAGTCAATACGCCCACCGACCTGCAGAGACAAACCCCCAAACACACACTCAAACATTCAAAAAATCACAAAAGGAAGACCAGCACGCAGCGAAACGAAACACCCCTCCCCAGCACACCACCGTCCAAAAAAGGCAGCCCCAAATAAACGGCCAAAATTGCCTTCAACCTGAAGGCGGATGCCACACTTCACCGCCTCCAGGACTGCCCGCCAGCCAGCAAATCTCCCCCCAAAATCCACACTACACACACTCCTCCAAACAAGCCCACCACCCCCCCCCCCCACAAAAACAACACGGTGCAACACAGCAACCGAACAAACCGGAGGACCCACCCCATACAAAACAAAGCCCCGCCCCACCGACCACGAACGGTCCCCCGCCACACGGCCGGTCAAGGACTGGAACCAGCCCCATAAATCCCAAATAAATCAACAATGCCAAAAAAAATGCCAAAACATGAGCGGCACTCCCCAAGCCGTCACAGTCGGTCCCCGGGCACAGCCCACCCCCCAATCGCCAATGATAACCCCCAGATCGGTCACCAAGGCACCGTGTGCAACCCCCTCCGAGGTAAGGCCACGAAGCCTGCAACCACCCAGCCCCCAATGCACCGAACGCAACGACCCGGCAGAACGACGTCCCCGTAAAAATTACATCAAGGCCCTATCCCGCAAGGAACTGCGAACGAGGGCCGGCGGCGACAGGTCAACAGGGGGCAACCCAAACAAGAGCGGAGCAAATGAGACGCACCACCCTGTCCGGAATACCACCATGCCTAAGGTTGACTTCTTGTGAAAATAGATAAGAGTAAAAATATCTGTCTACCGGATCACGTACTGTCTACCAAGAGCTGGCCTCTGAGCTCGTGTGCGAGCGCAGTGACAGTTGTATTCATTAATTTCTCTATAGCGGCATCAGCGGAGGAAACCCCAAGTTTTGACATCTGCGCAGAGTTTCGAAAATTCTCCGACGAAGAGCTCTGACTACACAGTACTACACAGCATAGCGTCTGGTGCGCAACTTATACACCCTTCTAGTCTGATAAAGACGAAACGGCCGGCTTCAAGGTACACCATCTTTTGTACCTGTCTTCATATTCACGGCGGACCTCTGTTTCCCTTAGAATTTGACAATTAAGCTTCAAAATTCCCCTTCCTATTTCCTGGAAGCATCATAAAAATTTGGTCTACATAAGTAAACCGGTGTTTGCTAGAGTTAATACACCGGTAAACATCTACCAAACGATGGGACGATATAAAACTAACCAACTGAACCGGCATTGGAACCATTTATATGTCCATAAATCTGCATCCTCTTCCCCAGCTGTGGGTTTCCTGAATGTAAACGTAGTCGATATCCTTTCTCTGCCTATTGGCTTAGATCACGTGTAGTATCTGTTCCCTTTCAAGGGGGAATGGTGATAAACACCCGACTATGATCACACAACCACAGACTCGACGCAAGGGGGCTGGGGTTGAGTGCGGATCAGTCGTTCGGTAGTTTAGTTTTCGTGCCCAGGTTCTTTCCTTGGTGACTTTCCTTAAAACTATCCTCATACTTTTTAAGTAAGGAACATATACTACACATGATCTTAGCCAAAAGGCCGAGAAGCGATGCTTACAATGTTGAAAAAACATGACTACGTTTTTGTGACTCTCTCATGCCGTTCACACTGAGGGTGAATATTGACAATAATTTAGTCATATTTGACTATAAAGATGACTCCAACCGTTTTATGTGGGTTCTGATACCTAATTCCTCAACGGAATCACATGAAGCCGACGTTTTCAGAGAGGGCTCCCCGACCTCATCAAACCAGGACACGATTTAAAAAAAAAAAAACGAGTCACTGTTTGACAGACTGCTGGAATCGTCTGTCGAAGGAGTTTCGGGAAGCGAGTGACAGTAGGGGGATCCGCATGGGGTCCGCAGGGGTCGGTAAGGGGTCAGTGTCAACAAGGGATACACAGAGGGCACCTGGACCTCCATATTTTCACCCTGTCTAGAACCCTTTGTAACTGGAAGTAGAAAATATTCCATTGCCGGCTGCACCTTGCGTTTCACCTTTGCTACATACGACGAGGGTCAGGCGCCAAAACATTACCCTCCATTCCACACTGTGAACAAATTACCTCCTTTGGGCAATTTTTAATTGGTGCAGAAAGAAAAATATAAATTCGACGAAATCTTGTATCCAAGCCAAATTTCCAATTGTATCACATTTTACAAAGTTAGTACATATGTTATAAACACAAGTATGTCATGTTGAAATCACAAGAACATGCACCCATGTGCGGTGAAGTTAATCGATTTACTCAATATTAATATATTTGTGCATCTTACTGTCATTTCTGCAGACACGAAGAACATAATGACGGTGGTGATGATCGTAATTGCCGCAATACTCGTCCTCTCTGTGATAATCATCTTATATGTCTACAGGTAAGCAAAGTTATACGTCATACATCTACAGAAGAAAATAGTTCACCTATGAATGAAACTACATATAAGTTCATTCAAAGTATGCCTTGTGTATATGCATCTTCATCTTTCCGAACGTGTGAATAAATATATTTTCTATCATACTTGTCATAAAATTTATGACATTGTGAGTTTCACACTGGCTGCCAAATGATTTTCAAAAGTTAAACCCTTATGCGGAGGATAATAAAGTTGAAGGTAATCTTTGCAGTTTATCTGGGTCTGCCAATGCCTTGTACGGGCGCTGGTATGCTGGGAGAGGGCAGTTTGTTTCGTTGCGGGCTGGGCGTCCATTTGTAGCACTTTGAATGTTCGGGTGTGAGGTGGTGGGTTGTTTGTCACCGCTGGTCGGTGGGCCTTTTGTTTCTGGCTTGTTTGGGTTGTGAGTTCTGTTTATGAGCGGCGGTTGGTTTCTCAGTGCCGTTTGGGCGTGACGTTTTGGTTCCCACAGGACGGGTCACGTAAAAAGTACAATGCGATGATGTTTGATGCGATTTGAAGCGGAGAATATTTATCTTACTTCCATGATTTGTTTTTCAATCCTAAACCTCCAACTAGAAAACGGGACAACAACTAACTTTCTGTTATTAACGCAACACTGAAAAGGTAGCTGGCGATTTAATTAATTTTCTTTCAATTTGTAGGTTTTATCTTCCTCTGTCTTCTAATTAATAGCCTAACTAAAAATCAATAATATGTTGTTTGCCTGTAGATATCACTTCGCCTTTACAAATATTTCGTTTTCATAAAAAAATAATATATAGTACTTAGATTAGTGTTGAAACTCATGGGATGACTTACACCGGAGACAAATCTGTTCGTAGTATTGCGTACAATCGGCCGTTTTCTCGGAGATGTATCTTAGATTCAAAGATTATATGTTTAGGGAAGAATACTTTCTTTCAAACCTACACCTTCTAAAATATGTTAAAAAGGAAAGTGCACTTGCATTCTATTGAACTGAGATGTCACAATATAGAAATTTTCTTTGTTTCTATGTATTGTTCATAAAAATCCTGCTAACATTTCCTAGGGCACTGACTATATTATCTAATGTCAAGATGGACAAACTATTAGATTTACACTTTCTTTTTTTAGTTGTAGGATATATGACTTTCTAGATATGTCTTCGTCATATTAATATTATATAGTACTTATATTTGAAACACCATACACATTTTGTCCGCTCTTTCCGAAATAGATCATGGATTCTATAGCTACTTAATCCAAGTAGCTTACACAAACGGAGATTATTCATTGTATTTGGGATTTTTATTTCTAATCTTTAACTGGAACGCGACATTGCAAAATAAATCTGCAGGAACGGCTTTAACTGACAGCTTAAATGTGAAATAAGATGTTTTGAAGTGAATTCTTGCAAATGTAGTGTTCCTGTTTTTTCCTCGAAATGTTCATTAAAAGGTTTTTTCTCTCAAGAATATTGATTGTATTTTGTATTGTCAAGATGGATCAACTGTGAGATCAACATATTGTTATTCGCCTGTCTTTCTGTTGTGTGGCCTGGTCTTTCTACATATTTAATAAATACATATTATATAGTACTTAGATTGTGAGTTGAACATCACCGAGATATCACAGAGCGGTTACATATCTGTTTGTTCTTTTGGGTACAATGAAATGTTCTTTTCGATCTGGATGATAACTTCAATCGTTATTTATTCCTAGTAGATATTCACACGGAGAATATCAGTAAAACGTTCACGATTTGTTATCAAACCATGTGGAAAATGCGACAACAGAATTAATTCTCTGTTACTAACGCACCAGATGAACACATTTTATGATTCATTACAATGAAATTTATCAATATGGATTATTTTACCTTTCCTGTCTTCCTCTTCGTAATGCTCCTGCTAGAGAAACGTTCCGCATGCTGATTTTGACTTTTGCTGCCAAAAATCTAACTAAAAATCAGCATTGTTGTCTTTAGGATGTCAGACTGGCTTTCCAAATATTTAATTGTCAAAAAAATATTTAGTCTGCGAGATGTGTCACACAGGAGACATATCTGTACAAACTTCTGTGTATTATGGGAAGCCTTTTCAGATATTTATTTTTCATAAAAGTATTATATAGTACTTCGATAAGTGTTCAAACTCATGGGGACAAATCACACCGGAGACAAATCTGGCCGTAATATTGCGTGCAATCAGTTGTTTGTGGATATGTATCATAGATTCAAGCGTTACACCTTCCAAGCAGAATACTCACATGGAGATTATCCATCGTAAGTTCATGATTTGTTTTCGATTCTAATTTAACTAAAATTTTATTATGCACAGAATTTCCATTTTTCTGGTTTAATCTTTGTTTTGTTCCTGCTAACGATATTTCCCGGATAAATGTTTATAGTTTTATTGTCAAGGAGGACCAACTATCAGATCAACAGTTTGTTCTTTGGTTGTAGGAGATGAGTTTCTCTCTCCATGTAAATATTATATAGTACTTAGATAATATTTAAACGAATTTGGGTAGTTCGATCCTAATCATTTAACGGAACGGGCCATTGTAAAAATAGTTTGCGGTAACATCGTTAACGCACAGCTTAAAGACAGTTAATATTTATTGAAACGAAATCGTTCAATGTAGTGATTTTACATTTTCTATATTATTCTTCGTAATGTTCCTGCTAGCGTCGTTTTCCAAAGGGAACTTATTGTTATTTTTATAGTAAAGATGGATCAACTATCAGGTCAACCTGTTCTCGTTCGACGTTTATGATTTGACTTTGCCTTCTCTGATATTTCTTCTTCATATAAATATCATATAGATGTACTTAGATTTGAGTGGAATGTTACCGAGCTGTGTGACACCGGAGACATATCTGTCCGTACGTTTGTGTACGATGGAATGCTTTTTCAGATATGGATTCAATCGTTATTTATTTCAAGAAGATACTCTGACGGAGGATTTCCAGCCCTAAACATTCTACAGGAACGCGACACAGCAACATTAATCTGCGGTAGGTAACATACAGCTTGTACAAGCAGTTGGAGATTTTTGTAATCTTGCGTAATTCGTCGATATGTTCCTGATAATGTCTTTCCCCGAGAGCACTGAATGGATTTGTTTGACAAAATGAAGCTACTGTCAGATGAAAAGATTGTTTTCGGTTGTGAGATATTTGGGATGTGGAATATTTTACTTTCATGTAAATATTATTTAGTACTACGATTATAGTTGAACGTCACCGAACATGTACCTTAACGGTGACATATCTGCCCGTACATTTTTCTGATGGATCATTGATTCAATAGTTACTAATACCAAAGCAGAGTAATAAAAACGGAGATTGTCCTTTGTACATATAGAATTTGGGTTTTTCAATCCTTAACTTTTAACTGGAAAGTGACATTGCAGAATAGGTCTGCGAAAAGTTAACGAACCGCTTAAAAACAGTTGAATATATGTTGAACTGAATTTAGTAGCAATCCTCATTAAGGAAAAACCTTACGGTGCACATCTTTTATATTGTTGCCGGATGTATTGGGGTCTACGAGTATACAATAATATAAATTGAATAGTAAAACGCTTCGATTGCTTCATAATATTGGGTGCATGTTTACTTTAAGCAGCAGTCGTCACTACGCTTTCCTCAAAGTATATCAAATAAGGTTCTTGGATGTGACTACAACCTTTGTGAACGTTGGCAATAGAATTTTCAACATATTCATTGTAAAGTGGTATAAAGTGAATCGTGTCTTGTCTTATAGCATTTCATATCTTAAGATTCCCATAGACTGTTAAACCAGATGAAACATTGACTAAAGGTAGATTATACGTATAAATAGTGAACCTGTATCAAATGATACGTGTATGTATGCATTTTGTTAGTATCTTTGATCAGTGAGAAATATGCATCAATAAAGCCTCTAAATATTGTTCAAATTTATTCACAGAGGGGAAAGTAAAAATCTACAAAGAGTGAATAGTCTATTGTTACCTGGATAAGTGAAAGTATAAAGTGATTCTGTGTCATATTCGTTAAACGAAAACACCTATTATTGAGAGTTTATATATGCTCATTTGAACAGTGTTTCTATTTATACGCAACTGGCATTGTGTGTGTATTTCTATACTTTTCAAAGTCATAATATAACAATTGTAATAAAACGCTTAATCGTTCGGAGAAATTTCTTATTTATACCCTATTAAAATATCAATTAATATGCTGTCACAAAAAACAAGGAAATGAATATTAAGCACCATAGTATAGACGGTCAAGTGAAGACCATGCATGTATAAATTATACATCAGGCGAACGGTTCAGGCCGTCAAGTATGCTTAATAATTGTGAATGCTTTTTATTAAGGAAAAGTCGCCCAGGAAAGACCCTGGGCACGAAACTAAACTACCAAACAACTGATCAGCTCCCTGCCCCAGTCCCCTTGCATCGAGACTGTGACTGTGTGATCATCGTCGGGTTTGCATCACCATTCCCCTCGAAAGGGAAAAGAACAGATACTACACATGACCTTAGCCAATGATGTAAACGATTTTGAGTTTTGTAAGCTTTGACAGAAATGAAAAGAAATTTATCTTACACGGTATTTGAATGAAGAAGGAGGAGTTTATCGTCTATCCATTCTTGAAAGTCCTAAAACTATGTTAGATACATAACGATAATCGATTTTTTTTCTGTACAACCCTTTAAGGTCACATTAATTACAAGAGACAAAGATATAACCAGTAGTCATCTTAAGTTATTAAGTATATCACATGACAAGATAAACACAGAAGGGAAAATGATAGCATTTAATATAAATATACCTTTAAAAACAGATCCAAATGGTAGAATACTTACACTTGACGATAACAAGTTTTTGTTTATTATGGCTGCATTCTCCTATATTATGTTTAAGGGTTTGTAAATGTTTCCATGGTTCTGGAAATGTCATTTTAAGTATTTGAGTAGGCTTTATAGATAATCGTTTGCTAATTAAGGATATTTTTTTATATCATCATTCAGCATTTGTGATCATATTTTGTGCTTTTTACGTGCAAAGAAAACGGACACGGACCAAAGGTCAACAAAACCAAAAACAATCCCAGTCTGTTTAACAACCACCATAAACCCAACTGAAAACCCACAAACATATTTTGCTTTAAGAGACGTTTCTTGGCATCGTCTGACTAGCCAATAAGTTGAAAGAGATTTCAAAGTATTGATCTTTCCGTAGGATAGATTTTACTATGACTATTCTTTAGGAATCCAAATGTGCTATTACTTCTTTCCTCGGTTCTGTACATATCCCTTTGATTGGTTTCTTATTGTAATATTAGGTTTTCATTTTATTGATTCTAGATATAGTCTAGGTGTTTAAGAAGTTATGGATCTATTCCTATTGGTGTTGGGGATACTGTGATGTCTTGTTTTAGAGGTACATCGTATATGCTATATTTTTCTTAAGTAAGATTAACTATATTGTTTTTATTAGCATAGGTTAATCATCATTGCTTATTTTGGTTTGTTTCATCACATTGCTTTCAACGGTTGTAGATGTATCGTTTTGGTATTTGTGTTTCAAAAATTATACTTAATTTAGCGTATTTGCGGTCTAGATATATTGATTGGTATTTGTCAATCTCGATGCATTGTATCATAATGGTGTTTAAATTAGTTCAACTAATTTGAATACTTCATCTTTACACCATTATTGCACGACTCTTGATGTACCGCATTGTTTAAAGGTCTATTAAGTTTTCCAATCACGGACTATTTTTTCTTTTGCAGATGTCCGGTTGGCACGCTATTTACAGAGATGCTGTAGAAAACAGGATCACCTATCAGGAACTTTCCAAAAGATGACCCGAGTTCTATCAGAAGTGGCGCTGACCCGGTACTTAATGAGGTTCCAATTTGTTAGTTTCCCTATCACAATTTCCCTTGCCTGTAGGTTTCCTCTCTCCTAGGGCACTTCTCGGAACCTTATGAAACTACCCTCGTGACACTCGTTTGGTACCTTCAACACTTCTCACATTATTTAATTTATAATTATAACAAGTCTCATCTGATATGCACAGTATAGCACTTATAAGGAACATCTAAGATGTTCGAATATAGAAAAAGTTAGTACCCACCGTAGCACTCACTTTTCGATGAACCTTACGCCTTGTTTTCCTGGAATTGTTACGGTGTTAAATAAAGTAAACTTACGGTGGTAGAAATAGGTCAGACTATAAAACCTTGATAGATTAAAACACAAATAGCAAGCATTATACCTGTTTTTTGTGGTCACTTATGACTTCATTGATATGAAATACACAAAAAATTTGGTAAGGCTATCGTGGAAAGGAAATCTGACATCATTTTGCATCATTTTTTTTGTACCAGGAATGCCATTATTTCAAGTTGGAACATTTCTTCAAACTTCCAAGCCTACACCAACCTCTCCGGCCCAAACCCCACCCCATGTCTACGATGACATATATACTTCAAACGTGATTCTCGGTTAAGACCTATTCATCTGTAATCTTACTTATCTTTTAATCTTTTAATCTATGGCTCTATTAAAATATAATGACAACTTTTATCACACAGAATATCTGCAGGAAAATTATAACTGCATAGCCCAATATAATGACACGCTTCTTTCATACCTGCAATCGGTTACATTTAGCGGATTGAGAGAAATACACGTTATTCATTGGAAATGAATATATCTATGATTCACATCACATAGATCAATATACTTAGTGATATAACGTAATCATTAAAAAACATATCATTTGTATTCAAAGAAGAAAACGTTGGCAACTCACACGCAAATACTTCATGAACATGAGAGACCACGGCATGTTCAATAAATGCGTTACGAGCAGGCTTTTTTCTCTATCCATGTTGCGTGCATCGTTACTGCGTTACAGATGCAATTATTTATTTTGTATTCAAGGAAATTTAACGGGTGCGATTAACAAGCACTCCGTACTGATAGATACAGCGATCCAATTGTGTTTCATCTCGAAGAACATTAATCATGTTACTGCTTATCGAACTATTAATGATATTACTTTTTTGTCTCGTTGAAGCATTCTTCGTCTTTCATCGGGACCTGCGATATGACATCGGTGAGCTAACTTACGATTCAAGAACTGTAGAAGACCTGCTCAAGTTTAAATTAGATGTCGATCCAGATGAATATTGTTATCACAGCAGCTGATTCATAAGTGGAGGTCTACACCACCTGCCTACATGGGAGGCAGCTTCAACGACCCAAGGGCCCATCCCTTTCCTTAAAAAAATATGGATTAGCTCCAATTGAAAGTTGCTTGATATTGCTTACGAAGCACACGGGAACATATCAATGAGATACAATCTTTGTGAGGCAGCAGCTTTTCTTGAAAACATATGTTGGGAAGAAAGTGATATTATAAGAAATGAGAGGGCTAATTAAACTAGTACGCCAACTTTGAATGTTCAAAGAGAGTAGGAACTGGGACACGTAACTCATGTTAAATAGTAATAGTGTTTAAAACTTAGGAACGTTAAGACACTAAAAATATTCTTGTAAGATGGGAAACGAAATGGATGATAGATGCTTGGGTAGCGTTTAAGGATAAGTAGTGAGGGATTTACATTTCATTATTCACACAGCATACACTTACTGTCTGTATGTTTGAGTGGGTGGTTGGTTGGGTTGTCTCTGCAGGTAGGTGGGCGTATTTACTTTTTTGGCTCGCTTGACTTAAGTTTTGTTTGTCAGAATGGGATGGTTGGGTAGTGCCGTTTGGCCGTGACGTTTTGGATCCCGCAGGGCGGGTCACGTAAAACCCGATGATCAACAAGTATAAAGAATAGGAAAGAAATAATAAAAATCTCTTTATTAAAAGATATTTAGTAGATATTGTGAAACATGCGGTAGTATTTGTTCACTACATTTTTATCCATAAACTGAGAGTCTTGAAAAAACCTCTACACGTAATGATAGAAACTAAGTGTGTATTAATTTCGTGTATATATATCGTCTTAAGACAGATATAATGATTTGCCAATGACAGGCAGAGTGTGTTACCTTTTGTTCATATTGTTTATGACGACTATCTTTATTTACCTTTGAATTAACATAAAGTGTTACTGTTAAAATAGACCAAAATATACAAAGCAGCATTTCAGGGGCCTAGAGACCAAAGCTTTTCATTTTCAAACAAGCGATGATTCTCCCCTTGAAAGTGAGGGCGATGTTAAAGTTTTTCTAGACTTAATTTCAAACAGTTCAGAATGTAGTTATTGATGGCACTTGTTATGTTTAATAACTAGAATGAACATATTTGCAAGAAACAATGCAAACAACATTTTTCTGATTGATATGTTGCAGCTTATGAAACTGAATTTTGTAGACAGCCGAGAGCAGATAGGTGGTAGATGGGAACGGTTTAGTGTATTTATCAGGTAGAATATTTCTTAAAAAAGTAAATAAAGTTAATATAAACTATAGAAAGTTATTGCAAAGAATGCTCATTGATGTCGTTCGTGAGAAACTGTAATTTTCACTTTTTGAAAGTTACTATTTCTTCAATTATGAAAGTAAAACCTATTTCTGTATTTCCTACATACGGCTAACGAGTTGAATAGTTGCTTTGATTCGTGGATGAAATCATTTCATTCATTGTTTGTTTTTGAATCCTTCATTTTCAAACAATGTACAAGAACGAAACAAAGCACACTGTTATATTATTATTCTCTTTTTAATAAGTTAGGTTGTTGGCGACTGTCTCGAATGAACAGAGATTTTTTCTTTGTATGGATTCTTTTCAACACATTCCAGAAAGCTATGCGGTTACAAAAGGAGTAACAAAGACATGAGTAAGAATATACCATTGCGAGTTTCGCAGTGACTGTCAAATGCTTTTGAAAACTTAAACAAACCAGTATGCGTAGGATGAAAGTATTGTACTTTTCCATGAACGAAATATATGAATACATACTTCATCCAATTCCTAACTTGATTCATTGTCGATAAATATAACTTCTTCTCTTGATAGGTTATCAACTAATTCACAAACCGAACAATGGTTGCTGTTATTACATCACATTTAACAAATAGTGATTTATTTGTTAATATTACTATTTTTGAAACCATAAGTAAAAGGCGAAAACGTGTATATTTGAGCTTAAAGTAAATGTTTAAATTTAATCTAATTAACTTTTTTCAATGCCATTAATTATTAAAATTCTATTAACAATGTGGTTAATTAGGTTGCATAAGTAAAATGATAATTTTAATTTAAAGTCGAAAGTTTTGAAGTGTCCGATTTTGCTTTCCTGAAATGCTATCTGCATTTTACCAAATGTCAGACCAAAGTTTGTTTATGTAGAATGTGACTTTCCCTGTCCAGAAATTACCTTTTAATATTCAAGATCAGCAAATATTTCTTCCAAAATTAATGTATCTACTGGAATTTCAGGATAAAACGTCACCTTTTGGTGAAATTAAATTACCCACCATCCGTCTATGAATATTGTTTTTTATTCCTTAACTTACAACTTGAATGCAACAGTCTGTCTGAGCAATCTGGAGGGTTGGGGTGATTCATCTGGAAAGGAAATGGCCTTTTTTGTTATTTAAGCAATTATTTGTAGTGGTAACAGACCCAGGGTTGCCTTGTTGTTTTTCTACGTTTTTTGGTTGGGGTTGGGGGGGGAGGGTTGTCGGTTGTTTGCCACCGTCGGTCGGCCTTGTTTTGGGTTGCTTGAGTTGTGAGTTTTGTTTATGAGAGGAGTTTAGTATTTCAGTACCGTTCAGTTCCCCCAGGGTGAGTCAAGTTAAAATTATGCTCACTTCGACACCCTCCAGCTCTAGCTTAACGTAAAAAACCTTTCGCACCCACAGAATGCAACCTTTTCCATCAGAGTGGTACATCGACGGGCTTACCATGTGGACCAGTCCATCTTTGTCTTACAATACAGACTTCCCGTGTTCCTGATTTTATTCCTCCTCTGTAGGGTAACCTTTTTCAGGGAGGGAGGGGATGGGGTGGGGTGGGGTAGGGACAGTCCTTCCGAAAAGGGCCCATCTCTCCACAGTTCCAACATTTAATGCTCACTGTTTTCAAGGTTCTTGGGTCGCGAATGATATATTTTCCATCTACTGTCACTGTCATTTATGAAGAAGTCTTTGCTAGGGTCTCTTTCATCTCAATGACGTCATTAGAGTAAGCCCGAGAGAAGTGTTGTATATCATTGCCAGTCCTGAAATACTCCTCTTTTGTTGTTGTTTAACGTAAGAGCGTACTGAATATTTCCATTTGGTTAGCTGTCCAGAATCTTTGGTAGAGCGTGGTGACCAATTGGCTGAGGCCTCGGAATCGTGATCCAAGGATTGCTGGTTCGATTTCTGCCTAGTTCATTACGTTGTGTCCTTGGGCAGATGCTTGATCTCACTTGCCTCTCTCCACCCAGGGGTTAAATGGGTACCTTTGAGGTAACTTGTCATTGGGCGCAGTATATAACTGATTCCGACTGGAGGGATTGTCTCTGGGACAGGTTATCATTGACCAAACAGTTTCTAAAAAAAACAAAACATGGATTCGCCCCAATTAATAGTTTGTTATCGCCTACGAGGCACACGGGAACATGAAATGAAACCATCTTTGTGAGGCAGCAGCTTTTCTCGAGATATTATGTTGGGGTAGAAAGTGATATTATAATGCATGAGAGGGCCAATTCAACTGGCTGACCAACTTTGAAAATGAAAACGTTGTAAAAGAGCAGGAATTTTGGAAGACTTGACTGTTGTAAAATAACAATATTGCTTAAAGTTAGCGACGTTAAGACATTAGTAATATTCTTTTAAGATGGTATAAAACGATTAAATGAACGAAATGGAATATAGAAGTTGGTTAAAGTAGGAAATATAGGAGGGGTTAACATTCTATGTTTCACACAACATACAATAAGTCGTATAACTCGATGGAACAAGAAATAATATAGATCCTTTTATTCAAAGAGATTTAATAGATTCTGTGAAACATGCAGTCGAATTTGTTCATTACATCTACCCATAATTAACTGTGAAGTAATCTAAACACATGTTAAAATAATAGTAGAAATCAACAACGTGTATAATCAATGTCTTCAAATACATATATTACAATAAGATTGGCCAATGGTAAGGAGAGCGTGTTACTTATCGTTCACAAATATGAGGTACTTGTTTGGGTACGTGAAGACTATCTTTAATTAACCTTTAAGAATTGCCCAAAGGACGTTATGTTAATGACAGAATACAAGCAGCATTTCACATGTAGGAGCTTAAAGACCACAACTTGTCATTCAGAAACAAGAGATAACTCTCTCTTGAATGTGAGGGCGACATTTCAGTTTCATAGACCTTATTTAAAAAGTTCACAATGTAAAAATCAAGGGCACTTGCAATGCTTTTTATCTATAAATCTATAAGAATCGAATATAAAGGTCTTTGGCAATGCTTCCATCGCCTGGTAGCATCTTGGTGCTGGGGTAATCTCCCGAAAACGTAAGACAAGTATGGAATGTGTTTTTCGCGTCTCAGACATATCGTCTGGGACGGTGGCTGAATACACTAGTCCCCCAACCACCAAGGTTCTTCGTTGAGTAAAATGAATAGAAAAGTATAGTTGGTAAACAGAGTAAAAACAATTGGACGGCGAATATTCGCCCCTAAAAATGAACCGCAATGACTGTCATCTCTTATACTTCTATATCTCATCAAAATGGCAGCCCCCAGACACTGAATTTAACCCATATGTCTCATAAATAGAGCAATTATTTCCTTAAACATGTTGATGCTGCGGGTTGTTCACCAAAGTAATCCATTTTTGCTGAAAGTCATTTCCATACACACAGTATGGAAATATCATTAAGTGATTAGTGCATTGGATATGCAGCGTTAACCTTACCCCTCGCCACCGTCGGAACTGAGTAGAAAAGGGGTGGAAGAGACGAATCGACGGTAACTTGTAATAACAACCTGATTAATTCAGATAACCAACCCGGTATCACTTAAGTTACACAAACAAAAGAAAGTCGCTAGTTTCGGTCAATTTGTACTGCGGTATTGACCGTTAAAACTCAGTACAATTCAAGTTTTTAAAGGTGGGATCGCTCGTAATTTCCTCGTAAATTCTGTCCTTCACACCACCCGATTCAAAAATAATATCAATACTACCCTCTATCGGATCGTCGCTGTTGTCTCGTAATTTCTCAGCAATCCCGTATTTACGGCTAGTAAGCAATAAACGGGTTCGGTTACTTGAACGGTGGCCTTGGCGAAATTCCTGTATATAGTTTCTTGTCTGTGGCAGTACAGGGAGTTGTTATGGAACAACTCCCTGGTCAGTAGTATGCGGTATTACGCCGCGTTTTCGTGTGTGTTGTGTGATACAAAACTCAGTGCTTTGTTTTACGTTCAGAACTTTTCACAACTAATGGGCTGTACAGTATAGGTTACGGTCGAGCTTTGCATCAGGCGTAATAGTTCGACCAGGGAGCTGCTACTCTAGCAGTTCCCTGCTTTTACTCTTTTAGGCCTACATGGTGAGCAGTCGAAGTCAAGAAACAGCTCAAGAAACTAATAGTTATGAACTTTATGTCTGATTCACGCTGACTGGTGTCACAAAAAGACAAACGCGAATGAGTGAAAAAATTGACTGAAGTGATTACAAACTATTGGGTATCAAACGTAAAGTCAAGTCCGTCATGTGTGAACAATTGGTATTTCAGCCAATTTAGGTATTAATTATACATAGACTGAGTCACAGCTTACATTGTATTTTATATATAAATTTTAGTTTTATATCAGGAGGGAAAGACAAAGCATTTTATGTCATATACCATATACAGATAAATATGTATATTTAATTATTTTTGGACTCCTGGCAACGGGCCCTTTAGGCGATCACAGAGCACTTGCCCTAGCTGCACCCCGTCCTCCTAACCGGTGCACGTAAACCCTGTCCTTGCACCCCTTTGACCCGAATTAAAAAATAACGAAACTTGAACGGAAAAGGAAAGCAAAATACGTTGCCATAAGGGGCGGCTCCACCCTCTTTAGAAAGGATTGGCAAAAAGGGAATAAGTACATGAACAATAAACTAATAGTTATTTCCATTGAAAAGTGTCTCGCTGAGCATCGGCCGTCAAAGCAAAAAACTTTTTTTTTTCTAAATCACGTCAGTGTATTGCTTTCCAGCGTACTGTTCTCCCAGAATTGACTATCCTGCTTCTTGTTCCGAACGGCTCCCAACGAAATGCCAACAAGTCGGCAACGGGGTTGGGGTGGGTTACCCAGCTCCACCATGGGGCACCTCATCACGACTGACTCGAATTACAACTCGAAACTTTAACTGAAATTGGATTGAATTTAAAAAAATATATACTAGATTTCTGCATGGATCATACTTATCTATACTATTGTGTGACCATATAGGCGTACGGGCTCTATATAGTCAACCAGGAGAGACTGGGGGGAAGCTTTTTTTCTTGCCACAGAAAATTAAACATTGCCCGGAAGTTCCTAGCACGATTAATTCATTTCAAACTTCGACGGCAATGAAGGACAAAGAGAACCATATAGGCCTATGCCTGACTATAAGATCATTGAACCATCACGAACAACTCCGAATAATCTTCCATTTGCCGATTCATGACACTGGGAAGTAAGGGGTGGGGGGGGGTGGGGCTTTCCATTTGATCCGCAAGTATATTGAACGGTCACCACAACAAGGGTGTATAGCTTGGGACTAGCACGGGGAGACTTGTCAACCTTGTGAACTTTTTTTGCAGTGAGATGCGGGGTGGGGGGGGAGTCGGCAAACTAAAACATACAGGGTAAACAGAGGGGAGGAAAGAGGTCAAGAAAGAAAGCGTGAAAGACAGATGAAGGGATGGAGGAAGAAAGTAAAGAAAATGTGGAGATGGAGGCTAGGGGTAGAGATAGATATGATATGAAAGTACAGAGAGAAAAAAACCAAGAGCAGAAAAATGGAGATCACTGGGATACTGTCAAATACACAAGAAGAATGTACAATCTAAATACTGGAATTAAATAATGCACAACATAAATACAGCTTTATGACATCAACAAATCAAAGGGGAAGGATATAATGTTTCAAGGATGCTGGAAAATAAGACACAACAGAAGATGATTATGGTTTCTGATCTATTAGGCTTCTTCTCTCTACTGCTACCAGGATGTAAGAGACCACAGGGACTCACACAACTCTTTAAGTTGTGATGACCTCTGACCCTTACTATGCCTAACTGTTATCTTGCCAGGAAATAAATACACCAGTGCATGAGAGGAGGTGAGAGACAGGACTGATTGATCGTGTCGATAGGGGTACATGTGATTCAAGAAGATAGATGTAAAGATTAGCATCGTTTGGACACTTCAAATGGGACCCCCTCCCCATCCCTCCACACCCTCCCCCACGTTCAAATCATATCCCCTCCTGGCAACGGAAATGAACACCAATATAAATAAACCGATACAGATATTTATACACGCTGTGCGTGTAGGCCTATATACAATAATATAAAGCTGGCCATTCTCTGATTGTTACTCCTTGATTGAATTTCCCCAACCTTGCCCACCTTGACTTAGAGGGTGGCCAAGCTCCTGATTCACAGTCATAGCTACTATCGAACAAAATGGACGAAAGCAATTTATCTCAATCTGGTGATGCAGATGTATCATTAGCTGCTAATCCAACGTTTGTGAATGTCGCACAACCTGTCAACAAAAGTCTGGGAAAAGTGCTTGCCCCTGCCATATGTATGATCTCTTTTGTTCAGGATCATGTAAATGTGGCAATGTGTATTCGTATAGTCTGAGGTTTTTCTCCCATGCTGCTCCATATCTAATCCTACTGGTAACATTGGACAGAACATTGGCACATGGCTTCTTGAGAGGTGTTGAAGTAACTGGATCAGGAGTATCTGTAGAGATTACATAAAACAAGAGTTACTAGATTGCAAGTATCCTGCTATAGCTTCTATGGCTGTGACTAAAAATATACCTTTTGTTTAGAACTTATCACACTTATGCAGCACTGGAAACTGATATTTCAATTTAAATGGTGTCATTGAGTTTAGAGGACATTGAAGTTACAAGTATGTTGGTGAAACCAAGACCACCCTCAAGAAGCAGTTCTAGTCACAAGTCAATACCATGAAAATGGAGACTCCAGTAGGGGAACACTTTCAGCTGCCCAATCATACCATTAAAGACATGTCCCAACAGGTAACTGAATTCGTAGACTAACCATCTCAGACATAGTACACCACAGCAGAGATAGAGAGAGCGGACGGAATGCCCTAGCACCATTCAACTGAATAGGCTCAATATACAGGAAGGACATGACTAACTTTATCCTGCTCCATCTCTGTATTCTGCTATAGTTTATTCGCCCTCTCTCCTTACTTAATCCTCGCTTTGTACTCCACAGTTTATCTAAATACCTCTGCTTTCACTGACTCCTTTTGTTCAATACACCATTAACTTCTTTCTTTGTGTTCACCATGTCCTCTCTGTTCCAGGCTCTATTGTGTCTCTTGAATTTACTGTTACTAGTCAGTTTGCCTCTAAAGAAGATCCTGATAATATCAGGCCCACTTACTTTTATAAATTTTCATACACATGTATGCTTTTTAGTGGATGAGCAATATGCTACCATTTTTTTCTTTTCTTTTGGAATTAAATGAGAATGAAATTGTATTATTTTTCTGATCACATCAGATCAGATAAGATTAGCACTGCTCTTCCAGTCTGTAATTCATGCAAGGATAAACATATAAATTTACCTTCTCCTTTCTGAGTCTCAACTGATCTTTCTGTGGTGACAGCTGCTGAGAATGCCTCTGTTTGACTTTCAGCATCTTTCCGGAAAAGATGCATTTGAAACCTATACAATGAAACCAAAAAAATTGTCCGTAAATCATATAACTGAAATAGTAATTTTACTGTACACCCCAAGCTTAATTGTATGCATAATGAATCTGGTAAATGGTAATGACCAAATCATTACAAACATACATGTTTTTATCATACCTACCCAAGAAAAAATATGAAAGAGAAAAGTAACAAACAAACACTTAGGCATATTTCAATAATAACATATTGTTAACCCACATTGATTTAAACCCAGATAAGGATGAGATATTCTTTCATACTCTTCTTCAACATATCCATAAACCGCGGTACCTTTCAAGAATTGTAAGGATAATTTTGTGTTGCCCAACTGCTTGCCCAACAACTTGAGCTCACATGTCAATGTAAAATTTACTATGTAAACTTCCTGTCTTAGTGAACTGATTGGTTTCATATAGCTAAAAGATGTCCAGTCTTTTGATGAGAGTTTGATGTACACTCATTATTTACCTACTGTGTAAACTTCCTGTTTATGTGAGCAGTTGGTTTCATGAGTGAGAATTGAGATGCTACTGTAGCTTACACCATGACATAAGCCCACCATTGTGAAAAATTCCTGTTTACATGAATAGCTTGATTTCAGACTACCATTAATTTAACGCTAGATTACTCTCCACAAGAGATAGTTTCGGCCACCAAATTTAATAGATATTATAATTTTTGAACACTAAACATCAGATCATTCACAAGAAGCTGAACAAAAACAAGCATAGTATATACTGACTATATATAAAAAATATGATAACTTAGCACAGCATCATAAAGTATGAGCATCAGGCCTAGACGCAAAAAATAAAACTGGTACTTTCTTACCCCCAGGCATGGCTATATAAAGGTTTATATAGGTATAGCTATATGTACTATGGTCCCTCAATTTGTGAGGCTAATTTACCTAACTTCTTGCATAGCAGTTGGGTTCCTTCAAAAATCCCAAACACAGACATGTACACATGATTGCTGGAATATTGGACAGACAGTCAGTAGATAACAGTATAACACCCTGTTGCCCAAATGAACCATTAAAACTTGATTGCATATATGCTGGCTGTGGCTGACCTTAGAAAAACCTAAGGTCTAGTTGCATACGCAGCGGTGTGAAAACATGTGAATCAGTTAGAAGTGATTCTAAATTATTTATGTAGATGCATTATTTTTATAGGAAAAATTGCAGGTCCATGTGGTTGTACTTGTACAGCACAGTAGGCCTTCCTCACTGGTGTATATTACAAAATTAGGGAATACAGTTACTATGAACACTAAATTCTGATACTTATTACTAATACTATAGGCCTTAGTCCTATGTTATATTGCCCAGTTAATTATGACTGGGCATAGGTGAGGCTTTTCTTTCAAATGCTCATTCACAAGAATTATTCTTCAAACAAGGACAGCTGATAACAATTTAGAACCTGGAGGGGGTGGGGATGAACAGATCACCTAGGCCTAGTGGTTAGAAAATATATTTCCATCAATTTGTTGAGGCAAAAACAGTTTACTTTTTGGTAATGAGAAGGCCCAGCTTTCCATGGCATAAATATGAGGAGTGAAACTAAAGACCCCCAGTCCCTGTCAGTCTTCTTTAGGAAGGATATTTTAATTTTTAACTGTATACAGTACAAAGTGGCTATTCTTACAACTAGTCGTAAGAATAATTTCCGACTACGCTGCTACGCATGGGCAGTTGCTATTTTTATGATTAGGAGTACTAATTTTACGACGATGAGTAACAATAACTTCCGGTTAGGGTTAGGGTTATGTTTAGGGTTACCTCTACTACATGCGCAGTTGCTTTATTTACTGCACTTGAATTTGCCTTTGTCGTAAGAATAGTTTATAATTGTTACGACTAGTCGTAAGAAACGGCCTATACAGTATCCTCATGACAAGCATTCACAAACAGTGATGATGATGACTCAGTAATACAACTTACTGCTATTTTGTGCTAGGATAAGTATGATAAGGTTAGCATACGCTAGGTCCATTGGAAAAATAATGAATGATAGGCCTAGTTACAAAGCCTAGGCTCATCAAATCATGTATGTTACAAATACAATAGCATAGACACTGCGAAGTTCGAACACCTAAGCCTTAAAATACCCCAAAAACTATCTTCATTTTATTGACAGATATGTACGTACATACTTGCGCACGGGTCATTTTGGAGAGGAAATAACTGTAGCTTCCTAATTTTTAGTGATATTGGCTTTCGCTTGTAGGTTATCATGGTGAAATCGTGTATTTCTTAGGGGTGTCCGAACTTTGCAGTTTTCTGTACTTCGCAATACTGACAGTTACCTAGGACAATACCCTGTAGTACTACTATGTACTAGTATTACCCTATACAGTTTTAGCCTAGCTTAGCAAATCATTACCTTTTTGTGTGATCCTGAAGCAAATGTTCTGCGAAATCTGCGTTGCTAACAGAAGTCAAATCGTGGACATGTTTGTAGAGTTCTTTCTCCATTTGCCAGTTTACGTAGGAACGTAGAAGATAGATCTTCGTGGCATCTCTTCGTCGCTGTTGTTCCTTTGCACTGCTGTTTTTGTCAGGTCCATGCAACAATGGCTTTCCTCCACTTGAACCTATACGCTCGTTCCAGGATAAGGTCGTTTTCTTTCGCCCGATTCTCCTTGCCCTGATCCCTTTTCCATGATTGTCACTATACTCTAGTCTAATCGAATGTATTTGTACGAAAATCGTACAGTATTCTTTACTCAAAAGGCACACAAACAACAAACTATCGCGTACGAAAATCCTTTGCGGTAAACAGTACAATAATCTGAAATGCTGTGCTATAACATTATGTGTGCATGGGTACGGGCTTGTTACGCATACGCTTGCCTGTGCTATTCACTGATCTAAATTTGCCACCGAGGTCACGTGAGTTTTAGGGGTCCCATTAAACCTCGCTGAAACCGCGATAATGCCAGCGCCCTCAAAAAAAAGTCTACGAGCGATATCGCCTTTAATCTAATTCAATTTTATTTCAAGCACTTATTCAATATAGACGAAACATAAACTTACTCCGGAGAGAGAACATGAATATAGATAAATATAAATGAAAAAATATGCATTGTATATCAAACAATATGCTAATTGATTGAAGTGACTAGGGCTGCTGAAAAAGTTTAAAGGAAACACGCAGGAAGAATAAAAAAGATGAAAAAGAAATAACAATTTTTCGAATGCAAAAATGATCTCGCCCGTCCACCCTACCTATATCACCAACGGCATTGCAAACCACGCTACAGTGAGCCAGAAAAAATAACTACTATAATATACTATATTAATACATAATTAAGGGGACCAGACTAATAGTTTTCAGATATTAGTAACTTAGAAACATTGTAAGACATACAAAATGTATTCCTCATGAACGACTTTGGTCAGAATTATTGCAACTCATACGAGGCCAAGCTTCCCGGCCGCGAATTTTTTTTCCCAAACAGGTTTGCAATTGCGAGGTTTTCCGCCAATCAGATGGCTCGTGACGTCAGCATCAATTATGAGCATCGCTTCGAAGTTCGAAGACATGTACTGAGTTACACACTGACACTTAATTAAGTCTAGTTACTTTACTTTTAATGCTTGAATCACATGTTGACATTACTTATGATACATACACTCATGGGCGTCAATCCAGGGGGGGACGGGGGACACGTCCCCCCACATTTCGATGGATGGGGTAAACAATATCAAATGTCCCCCCCCCACACATTTGGAAAAAGAGTAATGTCGTGGCTCTATTTAGTTACGGCTTACACATCTTAGGATTCATATCCTCGAATATCACTCAATGTTGCTGAATGGAGAATTCCACCCAGATCTCGTGAGTTGGTACCCTGAGCTCTCCAACAATCTTAAGCTTAGTCTGCCTTTATTTCGAGGCCAGTTCCATTCGTCGTCGGTTGAAGGGTATAGACAAATATTCAAGTTGATGAATCCAGTGGTACGGGCTATGTTTGGTGAAGTCGAAGCTCTCTTGCGGTTGCTCCTCGTCTCCTCCGCCAGTTCGACGAAAGCCGAGAGATCTTTTAGTGCTTTGAGGCGTTTGAAGACAAGGCTACGGAGCACCATGACTCAACAGAGGCTGAACCATGTGATCGTGTTCCATATTCACCGCGCAGGGACGTCGTTAGAGGGGGTGTGGGTGTGTCTCACCCCCAAGCCATGGTAAAACTGACGCTAGTTGGAAAATTGGTGTGCGACAGTCGGAATTTCCGACTGTCGCACTCTAGTTTATCTAGGCCTTTTCATGTAAATTTTTTTAAAAATTTCGGTCAAAATTGACCTTTAACCTGTCATATTTACCACGTTTTCCTTGCCACTTTGGGAAATTGTTTTTCGCGATTCTTATACTCCATCGTACAAAACTTCTTATGACTTTGAATGCTACAAAAAAATGCCTAATAGAACTACCGTCATAGGCGTAGGAGCCCAATTTGTTTTGTGGGGGGGGGGGGGGGGTTGTAACGACTTGCCCGAAAAATATAACCAAAATTTTTCGCGCGCTACGCGCGCAGCACACATGATCATGTGCATATCATACAGGCATGCATCGGTTTTTACATCGCATGCAAATAGCATACAATAATTTTCCGTCTTATTACCCTTCCGTATTGGTGATAATTGTTGGGTAATAATAATATCAGTATAACCACTGAAAAACACATTGCAAATTATCAAAAAAGCTATCAGCATATTGCCCGAATTTCACAAAAATAGTTGGTTGGGGTGGGGGGGGGCAATAAGTTTTTGAAATGAGTGCCAGTGGGTACAAATGTATCGCAACAAGTTCGTAACAGAAGTGCAGTCGCGAAAGATTGGATTTTCTGACTGACACTGACCGTATCGTTGACGAGTAGCGGGAGGGTGGGGGGTACAAAGCAGCAGTTGGAATTTTCTGGCTTCAAAACCGATTTTCAGCCACTACACCCCCCCCCCCCCCCAATCATCAGGCCTTAGCTACGTCCCTGGGTATATGGTGGTTATATAGTACGCTCCGACCAGAATTCACCCGATACAAATCCACCTAGCAACCGAGGTAACTTGCTTGAGGACTCCAACGAACAACCACTGATTTATTTTCATGCCTTCATCACTTTAGCCACCACTCACATGGGACCTTTTCTAAGTCTGACGATACATGCGCATGTGTGAGGTCCTGAAAACATAATAAAAGTTGTTTGTCTTGCTATCCTTGTTTTCAAATTTCATGTAAATGTATTCTCGTAGACCTAGCAACCTGGTTTAACATGCTGGCGCCAAATTTGCGCTAAGCTCGCTATACGAACTCGGATATGGGCTGTGCCTTATTAGTTAGTTATTTAAATTATTAATAATGGCGTATGAGGAAATGCACCATTTGTGGTATGACTCCCAGGACAGAAAGTCGAGAAACTCACATGCAGTCGCGGCGGATAGCTTCCTTCGCCTATATGTCCGGGGAAATTTTGGGACATCGTTCCTATAGACCAGGGGTGGGCAACCTGCGGGCCACATGCGGCCCGCCAGTGATTTTTTTGCGGCCCGTGAGATGTCTCAAGAAAAAGAAAAACTCAATCTATTTTGTATCATCACCAAAAACGAGCTAGCTGCTTAGAATTTATCTGCACTTATTATGCTGTCAGGTTGGTCTATTATCACCATTAATTATCAACAGGACTGTATTGACATTATGGTTTTGTGAATACAGATTAAGTACACACACCTATTGCTTGAACGTCCTCGGAATCAAAGGTTTGAAATCAGCAGCAGGCCGTTGGTTAGGTGCGGCCCTGTCAATCTTTCACTCCTAAAATCTGGCCCATTCTTTCAAAAGGTTGCCCACCCCTGCAATGGGCCTATATCTGAGGCCCTGGGTCAGTGGCGTCGTGCCCATTGGGGCCCGGGGGGCACAGGCCCCCCCCCAAAAAAAAATCAAAGGTGTCATAAAATTTTGTCATAATTTAAAAAAAAAAGTGTTTTCGAAATCGAAAAGTAGACTAAATATTCAATTGCTCTTTGATGGTCGTTGAGGATTTTCCACACACCTCAAAGACGACATACTGTATAGGGATTAGTAATGCCATTACCTTTGAATATGTTTGTCCTAAGCTCGCGTTTGATACAGTCTCAATTAACCTGGAAAATAATCACTTCGTTATCGCGCGTTTTACCTTAGGTTTCGCTACTTTCACTTTTTCTGCCCATGTTTTCAAACGGCATGGCTTTTTCTTCACCCAGTCACCACTTCTCACGGGCATGGGCGGCAAGGGCGGCGGAAACGCGGGGCACAGGGGGCACGTGCCCCCACTTTTCCCCAGGTTAAAAATGTGCCCATTTTCTACATAAAAATTGAGGTGTCTCAAGTTAGCAAGAGGCCAGGGAACCAGAATGAACACTCGGGAAGGGCCTTTTTCCGGCCATCTGAGGGGTTTGTAAAACCAAAAATTTTCTACTACGCTCTGCGCCAACCGATGGTGGCGCTCCGCCCAGATAGTCGTGCATACAACTTTGCAACTCCTGGCTACGCCTCTGACTCTTAGTGAATTTCTGTGGGTCAAACTCAAAGCTATTTCGAATGAAACAAATTTGTTAAGATATTAACAAGAACTAAACTCTAATTCGGAAGATTCCTACATTAGCAATTAGCATGATTTCGCCTCATTTTGTCTCAAAAGAAAACTTGTTCCTTGTTACCCAATTTGCACATTGGATATTGCAGTGCTAGTATGCATATTTTCCTTGAGAGGGGGGGGGGGCGTTGATGGAGTGATGTGTGTACACAAATAAGATAATACAATAAGAGTTGTAAAGGGTACTAAATATAAGGCTGCATCAGTCCAATCGAATTGCTGCAAAGTGCCCTTTGATGTCGGTGCCCCCCCCAGATTAAAAGTGCTTCCGCCGCCCTTGATGGGCGGTGATCATGGATCAGCCAACACGAAAATGTTTCGATATCTTAAATGTTGGGCGCTTCTGGGAGACGAGGAATTGGTAAACTTAGGAATAAATGGCGATCACTTCCTTCGAGAATATTTCCCAACATAAAAAATTGCCGGAAATTTTTATCAATTTTAGGGGTGTTGCTTTCTGCCATAATGCACGGGAAATGCCGTTTCCTGCAATCTGAGGGGTCTGCCAGAAGAAAAATTTTCTTGTACGCTGCGCGCCAACCGATGGTGGCGCTCCGCTTAGATAGTACTTACGGCCGGAATACTCGAATCGATTCCGTCCCCCCACGTTTCAAATCGGATTGACGCCCCTGCATACACTACATTATATTGGGTTCGTGTTTACGTTATTCAAGATTTGTGAGCCGTTCTACTACAATCGGAATTCGTTTCGTGGAATGAGTAGGCCTACGGAGAGCCAAACGTTCCATAAATGTCGAAAAAGAAAGTGAAGTGTCCAAGTTAATATATATATGTCCAAATCGATATCAACATGTTACAATTCGATATCAGCATGTTACAATTCCATATGAACATGTCGAAACAAAATACAATATGCCATTGCGTCTATCAACATGTCAAATTCAACATCAGCATGTCGAAAACTTGTAACAGCATGCCATATTACTACATTGGTCATGTCAACATGCTATATTTACGTCGTGCTATAATTTTGGCACTTCGGCGCGCGCCAACGTTTCGTATATGTCGAGATTTATTTCAGTATGTCCAAAACTTGTGTCAGCATGGTGAGCGAAGAGTAGTGAAGTATTGCCATGACAACGTTGCACATGGTTCGTGTCGTTCACACGGTACTGTGGTTGAATCATGGAGCTATAAACAGAAGGAGAAAACCCACTTTGAAGTATCATTGTAACCGACAAAATTTGATCGCCATAAGTAAACATGCCTCAGGGCACAAACACGGGTAAAGCCATCATCAGCTATTACGTAATCCTGGTACAAAGGTCATTTCGTATATAGCGTCCCTCACAACATAACAACAGACACTCCGATCCTAACGTATATGTAATTGAAATAGTATACACAGTACTCATATATGTTACGTTACGCATACCTGTAAGAATTTCGATCGGAATATATCTTTCATTTCTCACCGAATCATGCGAAGATTCGTATTTAATAATTAATTGTTTATCTCAGCATATATTTCATCGCAATATATGAACAAGTAATGGCGAAATAGGTACTTTTAGTCAAGTGTAAGGGGCTTTATTATCTTGCCCATATACTTTATACTTGTTATCTTTATTTTTGGTGGGCTTCTTGTACAAGCTACGGCTTCCAAGCCCTTCCACCATTTTCTCTCCGAAATTTCCATTATTTTTCTTTTATATGATTTATTACTTATTATTTTCTTTGCATGGTATTGTCTTCACAGTCCTATTATTATATAAACATTGTGAGGAAATGGAAAAATAAATGAAATGAAATAAAACTTTTCTTCGTTCGTTAGGCAAATAACGTTAGTGCTGTTTGTTATTGCATTGGGAACCTAGTGTTATAAAATTAACAAAATTAATTTAACACGAAACATGGCTGCCAAAAAACTTTGCATCCGCCGAGGACATTAGAAATGTTCATGCTACAGGATATAGTTGAATTTACGGTGAAGCTGATGATTGAAGAGTTTGAGAGGCTGGATGTTCCAGACGACATAAATTTGGAAGATACATTAATTGTTGAAAAACATGAGGAACAGATTCTAAGATAATTAGCAGGTTATGTGCCATTTGCCCTTAAAAAAACGTTACATGAAAGTTAAGAGTACTCAGAATGCTTTAATATTTTTACAGTACTTAAACTGTATGTCTGTTGCAGGTGAAGGTCACAGTTTTTTAGATGAGTTGCGACCAATGGGATCGACTCACACACCCACCGCCGTGCCTGCCTATGCCAGTCACGGGAATACATCGATATAGCAAAATTACGTAATCAGTTCCTGTTCCTGTTTCGGATAAACATCTCTCGTTACCTCCGCGGAGCGCAACAGATGTAACCCCTGAGGGAACGAAACGTATCTCACCAAGGAAAAGTCGTAGCTTTCCGCTACAGTATATTCAACCATAGTACCGTGTGAACGACACGAACCATGTGCAACGTTGTCATGGCAATACTTCACTACTCTTCGCTCACCATGCTGACACAAGTTTTGGACATACTGAAATAAATCTCGACATATACGAAACGTTGGCGCGCGCCGAAGTGCCAAAATTATAGCACGATGTAAATATAGCATGTTGACATGACCAATGTAGTAATGGCATGCTGTTACAAGTTTTCGACATGCTGATGTTGAATTTGACATGTTCATAGACGCAATGGCATATTGTATTTTGTTTCGACATGTTCATATGGAATTGTAACATGCTGATATCGAATTGTAACATGTTGATATCGATTTGGACATATATATATTAACTTGGACACTTCACTTTCTTTTTCGACATTTATGGAACGTTTGGCTCTCCGTATAGGCCTACACTAAAATCAATCGAGTCTTGAATGAATATACGCAAACAGTTTAGTGTACAGTAGGATATTTTCCGTCACTGCACTGTGTACACAGTTATAATACATATAGGCCACCAGCGCATGTGTGATGTACCATGTACGAACATTTCACTGTGCGATGTTATCGATTAATGCATGCCTTCACATAAAACTTCGATCAAAGTAGATGATCATACCATACTAGTGTGCTCAATATGTCTAAACCAGTTCCAAACACATCTACATATATTAACGAAAAGCTTCGGGTAACTTTGAACGGGCATATCTTCGTTGTAACGAATGGATGCAGACACTTTGGTTACCTGGAAGTGAAGGTTTCTATCGTGATGACGTAACATTTCCGACCAATCATGAGCGCCTATTTACACGCAATTGCAAACCTGTTGGGAAAAAATTCGCTTCCCGGCCTATATGCTGATATTCTCACTTAGAAGGGGGGGGGGGGGGTATTTACGTAATATGGTACTCCCAGTGGTTCGGACCGATTGTTATTGGTTGTAACTTTACTGTGCTGTTTACGTGATCCGCCCAGAGGAATTCAAAACGTCACGGCTTAAGTGCTGAACCGCCCCTTTTCACACACTCACCGAACTGAACACGAATCATCTACAAAAGTAAAAACGGTCGGACCGTCCGTAGGCCCTCTATTACCCCAAACCAGAATAACAACGGCCCTTGGAAACAGGTCTCGACGCCATCTCATTCACCACCAAGCAATCTTGCACAATGAGTTGTTGAAGTGAACAATCATCGATACCATATTCTTTTCGCATATTTTTGTTCGGAGGTTTTTAACGTAGAGAGGGGGGTGCGCCAGGGGTGCCCTCTGTCTCCATTACTTTATGTTTTGTTTAGCGAGTCCCTCTCTCGTCTTTTGGAAAGGGACTCCAGACTTGTTCCATTCGTTGTGCCAGGGGGTGCCAAAGTGAAATGCGCTCAATATGCAGATGACGTGACATGTGTTGTTTCGAGTCTGGGCTCCTTTCGCGCACTCTCGCAGGATTTATCTATTTTCGAGAGAGCTACCGGGGCGAAGTTGAATCCAGAAAAGACAAAGGGCCTTCGTCTTGGTAGCTGGAGATACAGAGACTTACCATTCGGTGCGTCGTGGTCGGATCAGAATATCAAAATTAATGGTATATGGTTCGGCTACGATGCACCTGGTGATGTCACCTGGAGCGAGAGGGCTGAGGTATTTGAGAGCAGGCTCGAAACCTTTGGCACCCGCTGGCTTTCGATCCTAGGGAAAGTCACCGTAGTTAATCGTTTTGTTTCGCCCATCTTGTGGTACCCGGGCGCGGTGTATCCAATTCCGCGTCGCGTCCTAGTGCGGTTGGAGAGAGCGATATTTTCATTTATTTGGTCGGGTGGTACAGAGCTTGTGAAAAGGGCGGTAATGTACCAAAAACTGGAGAAGGGTGGGTTAGGGGTTGTTCATCTGGGAAGTAAGTTAAGTTGTTTGTTATTTAAGCAGTTGTTTGTAGCGGTAACTGACCCAGGGTTGCCTTGTTCATATTTTGTACGTTTTTGGGGCGGTTTGCACCTGCGTCGATGGGTCCCGGCGCTGTTTAGCAACAGAGAACCGCATAGTAGTACTCCAAACAGGGTGGTGCGTGTCTTTTGCTCCGCTCTGATTGAGTTGCCCCCTGTTGACCTGTCACAGCCGGCCCTCGTTCACAGTTCGTTGCGGGATAGGGCCTTGAATGCAATTTTTGTACAGGGACGTCATCCTGTCGAAGTATGGCGTTCGGTGCATTCAAGGCTGAATGGTTGCAGGCTCCGTGACCTTGCATGGAGAATTGCACACGGTGCCTTGGTGACCAATCTGAAAAGGTATCACTGGCGATTGGGTGATGGACTGTGCCCGAGGACCGGCTGTGACAGCTTAGAGAGTACTGCCCATGTTTTTTGGCATTGCCCCTTTGTTTTGAACTTGTGGGAGTGGTTTCAGTCCTGGACCGACCGTTTAACGGGAGACCGTTCCTGGTCGGTAGGACAGGGTTTTGTCTTGTATGGATTAGATCCTCCAGTTTGTTCCGTTGCTGTGTTGCAGCGTATTATTTATGTTTGTTCTGTTGTAAAAAAACTTATTTGGAGGAATAGATGTGATGTTGTTTTTAGGGGGAAATTTGCCAGTTGGCAGGCAGTCCTGGAGGCGGTGAAGTCTGACATTCGCCTTCAGGTTGAAGGCGATTTTCGCCGTTTATCTAGGGCTGCCTTTTTTGGACGGTGGTGTGCTGGGGAAGGGTGTTTTGTTTCGCTGCGTGCTGGTCGTCCTTTTGTAGTTTTTTAATATTTCAGTGGGGGGTTGGGCGTTTTGTCTCTGCAGGTCGGTGAGCGTATGTACTTTTTTTGGCTCGCTTGACCTGAGGTTCGTTTGTAAGAATGGGATGGTTTGGTAGTGCCGTTTGGCCGTGACGTTTTGTATCCCGTATGACGGGTCACGTAAAAAGCACCATATTCTTCTCGATACAGGCGAATTGTACACATCTCGACAAATTATTATGTTTGCCTAGTTGACAAGCTATTATATGCATACTTTTCAAGAACAGTCACCCAGGAAAGAACCTGGGCACGAAAACCAAACTACCGAACAACTGATCCGCTCTCAACCCCAGCCCCCTTGCATCGATATTGTGACTGTGCGATCATCGTCGGTTGTGCATCACCGTTCCCCTCGAAAGGGAAAAGATACTACACATGATCTTAGCCAACAGGCCGAGAAGCGATTATATGCATTGGCATTTTGACGAAGAATCCCAACATGATCAGTTGTAGTGCTGCACGTAACTGGACAACACCCCAAATATTGTATTTTTCACTAGTTGTCGGTTTATATTAACGCAGTAAGTCTGCAACTCGCCTGTTCCATCAGGACCACCGTAACTATATTATTGGTTTTTATTGTTGTTTGATTTGCAATTATTGCGACAGATAACTGTCAAAGAAAGGTGGTCAGGTGTTCAAGGTCATTCCAATACAAATTGCTGAATGATGTATATAAGAGAGACAGATAAAGACATTCCACCCGAGATATTGTCCTCTGTAATATATGCTCATAACAATCGATCTCCTACTTGAAAGGAACAAGAACATTTAATAACACATACTCTACCTACTCTTATCACCTAAAGAAACATGCAGTTAGAATTCTATAACTTCCTCTTGTTATATAGTGGTACAGCGCCATCTAAAACTAAATGATTATGAGCATGGTTACTAGACTATTTTAATTGTTAATTAAATGTATTTTATCGATTAGAATAACCAACCAACCTTCGTTCGATCTGACACATCATACTTCGACAACGGTACGGAGTTGTTTCTCTTTAAGAAGAAATAAAATACAAGAATAAATGACAGCTATTGCAATTTAATGGGACTACAGTGTACACTTTGACATTCTCTTGATGCTTTTTGGCAGTCATCACATGGTGTGGTGTCTTGTCACAGCCATGTATTAAATTCATTACTGATTCGTAATGAATTATTAGTTATTTAGGAAACCTCGACTTCAGGCCATTTAAAATATACACAGAATTGTTTCGGATCACATTGCCATAACAGGCGTCCAAAGTGGCAAGGGTGTTGGGGAGGGGTGGTGTGCATGGGAGGGAGAGATATATTTCCCTTTTTAAATTGTGGAGGGCAGGAGTATGTTTCTCACCCCCATTGTTTAGCACGGCATGTATTCCACAGAGTTGTTGGATCATTCCACTTTGTTATTAAATTATTAGAAAATAGCACTAGGCAAACAACATGGTCGAATTTTTGTTCCATATACCTCGATCATAACGATTCAATAAACTTGGACAACCTGCAGAACGTATTGGATAATACACCTAAAATATCATCACTAAACTATTTCAAGATGGCTTTTTATTATTATTCTTTTTTATTCATAGAGGGAAAAATCATAATGTAATAAATGTTACCTTTGACTAATCAAAGCGTTTTTTGCTTCCACATATATACTCTATACGAATGACTTGGTTAGAATTAATAAAATACATACGACACAACCCTCCTGGTAAAATCTATTAAAAATTGGGAACAAAATTGTTGGTTTGTATTATTGCTTGATTTAAAATCACAGGAGACTGCTACGAAGAGAGCAATTATCATTAGAAATTGTACAGGTGGTCAAGATCAATCCATAGATGGTGTATGATGATATTCCATTCCGGGCTAAAGACGCGTCCTCTTAAAGGATATCTACGCAACGTAGATGTCTTGATCAGTTTGTACTGTGAATAAGATACAACCTCTAATCAGTGTAAAATGAAGTATGTTATAACACCATTACACATGTTAAACCTGTCAGCAGAAGCTACTGTGGAAAAAAAATTGCTAACAGACGAATTCAATACTCAAGGGTTATTTTCAACTAATGACTGGTTAAGATTCTAAGCAACAGACTGGTCTTATTTGATTAATAAATATACCTTGTTAAGACATTTCATGCGTTCTGCAGTTAAGTGATATCCACTATCTGTTACAATGTGGACGAAATCGTGGCGAAACCTGTAGAATATTCTGCTAAATCCAGTAAATCAGTATGCGTGTATGAATGTGTGTTTAGTATTTTCTGTTTGTTAGTCCTTTAGTAGCAACTGGTCATAAATGTTAAACTTGTTAAGAAATGATAACACACATCAGTTTTAACTGATTAACGGCTCTCACCTTTACCAGTTTAACCTGATAAAGTCATGAGAATCGTCCGGCAAATCGTATAAAATGAGCCATGCATTTAACTATGTTGGTTATAACCAAAACTTTAGGTCCCCTGTTACACACCTGAGTGAAGAAGAATAAGCCAAAGGACACAACCCAGTGATCCAGTCAGGATCTGAACATATAATCCTTATAGTATATTAACCAATTTATCATAAACGCTTTCTATTAATCATATTACATGATTGCCAAATCTACCAATCAAAATGAAACGCAGTTACCACAAATCTAGAAAAAAATATTAAAGAAGCTTTACTGTTTCAAGTTGTATCATCTATAATGACGTAACATAGTCATGATTTATTAGGAATGGATCATAGTCATAGAACGAAATATCCACTTCTAACCACGTCATATTTACCGGGTTGTTTCGCCTATTATTATGATGTAGCCATCAAACTCGTTGAAATGTGTTTTCGTGGGTGGGCGGGAGGCAGGGGTGAAGATAGACAAATCTCCCCCTTTTATAGGTGGGAGGGGGCAGGCGTAATTTCCCGCCCCTCACTTCTCTAGCACAGGATGCACTCTACATCGGCGACCCAAACATTGAATTTTTCAAAATAAGCTAGACAACCAATGGACGGTTTTTAGTCTCCATACATGATAATAATATTTTAACTATCTTGTAAAATTTAAAAATATTGAAAATACACATGAAGTATTCTCTCTAAACTAGTAGAATAGATGGCTACAACTACATGCGTTGCCTACTAATTGCCTACTATGTAGGATTATAATAAAAAGGACATTGTTTTCGAAATCCTATGAGGGTGTCTCACCTTGATTACTTACAATGATCTTATTTTGAGTATAAAAATCGTTACGATATAAAGTTGTAGAAATATAAAACTTGCGTCAAAGGATTCCTCATTTTAGCCGCAAAGATATGTTTTCTGTCTTTAATAAATACGTACACTGTAAACATATTCTAGTCAAGATGACTAGAGTACATTAGTCCAAACAATGCTTCTAGTCACTTGACTAACTTTTGGTCCAGTGACCAAATAGTTCTGGTCATATGACTAAGTAAACCTGGTCACATGACCAGTTTTTACTAGTCATTCAATTATGCCTCTATCGACCAGGCTTTAGTCAAGCGACCTAAACGATTAGTCAAGATGTCAGTTGACTAATTCAATTAGTCACATGACCAGTTTTTACTAGTCATTCAATTATGCCTCTATCGACCAGGCTTTAGTCAAGCGACCTAAACGATTAGTCAAGATGTCAATTGACTTATTCAATTAGTCACATGACCAGTTTTTGCTAGTCTTTCAAAAATGCTCTATCGACCAGGCTTTTGTCAAGCGACCTAAATGATTAGTCCAGCAGTCACTTGACTAATCCAGTTAGTCTTGCCCATGGATAAAAGTAGTTTTTCTATACTAGTTTTATATGACCCACCACGGATTCGAACCTGCGACAACTCCCTTATAGGTACAAAGCTGTCTGTTGAGCTAACTGGTGGGAACAATTCTTGGATATAAAACCTGATTGGGCCTTAACCACTGCTAGACCATCAAGCCCTCTCACATGAAAAAAAGAAAGCAAGAATTTCTGTATTAATTTGGAATCACATTTTATATTTTCTCTTAAACACTACATATGCTTCACCTCAATAGTAAGTACAAAAGAGTGTCTGATTTCATCAGTAATTGATGAATCAGAAAACCCAAAGGTTTAGTGGTTCTGATGCCGATGAAAGTTTATGAAATAAGATAAGTCAGAATTTGTTATTGTTATATACCTGTATTGTACTTATTGCCAGACAACTGAAACCAAACTGAAGCTGATCAGACATAAAGTTGTCAGTTGCACTCATGAATATAAATGAAATTTCAGTTTCATGTGGCACTACTGTACCAACCTACCAAGTATGAAGGTGATCAGACATATATTTGAAAAAAAATATCGACATTTTAAGAATTTTATTACAAGCCCCACCCACATATTCATGTACTGGACAACAAAAACAATGAGGTCCATGTAATGATAATGTAGCATATCTACAAGTTATTCAATACATTTACAGTAATTAAATATATTGTTTTTAAGATTATACATACACTTGCAAACATGCTAAACTGTAGATTACCTGGCCATCGTAAACAAAACCAAAAATTAATGCCTTTATTGATGTACATATAAAGTTGAAAAAAAGTGATATAGTTGACTCTAGGCATTTCACCACCCCACACCCTCTCCAGACAAACACATGGGGATCATACGACACAACCCATATCCCCAACCCAGAACGGAACCCTTACCACCATACCACCTGCAGCCTCACCTACCATCCTACAACCCTGATCCCAACATCACCCTACTCATCTGACAACCCCCCCCCCCACCTGACACCCATCAGATTTTACCAGTTTCACACCTTACTACCAACACATTAATCTACCCCACTCACATAAGATTTCCCTATACTCTATAGGTACATGTACAGTAATACCAGATTATTAAGTTCATTTACTATTTTCACTATAGACTATCCCTTTAATTGTCTGAGCCAGCTATTTATGCAACATACATATACACACATACCCACACGCAAACTTGATCAAAACATACAAACATGCCAACTCATCACAACATACACATATGCCAACTTAATTGCAAAGGTTACTTTTTTTCAGTCCAGTTTAATTTGTCACTGGACTACTCCTTTAATGGCCTGGCTAGACAATTTCATGGTTTTATAAAGCAAAACAAATATAGATAAGATCAGCAAGCTCCCAAGAACCAGGAAAACATGTCAAATGTGACGAATGACAGGAGTTTAGGAATGAGTGACAACAAATGCTATATGGCCAACAAACACATGAATATTAATGAGGTTACATGTTATTTTCATATGAAAATGTAACTATTATTATCCACCACCAATCAACAAAGTATGGAGATGATCGGTTATACCGTTGCAAAGTTATTGACATTTTAAGAATTTCACTTTAACTGCTGCCTACTCATATTAATGTCATGAACAACAAAAACAATAGGGAACATCTACTAATCATGGAGCATGTACTAGTTCAAAATGACAGTAATTCAACATTTAATTTCTAAGATTTCAGGTTTACAAGCTATTTCTAGCAATTAAGAATTAAGCCCCACCCACTCATAAATATTAATTAGATGAAATTCCATTGTCATGTGACAATGAACCACTTACATCACCATACCAAGTATGAAGCAGATCGGACATACCGTTGCGAAGATCTTGACATTTTAAGAATTTTACTTTAAACCCTACCCACTTATTAATATTCATGTGATGGAGAACAAAAACAATAGGGAACATCCACACATCACCAGTCCAATATGACATTGATCCAATGTGTCGTTGTTGAGATATCGTGTTTACGAGCAAGCTGTCACATCACACACACACACACATACATGTTTGTGTTTCGTTCAGACCGAGGACCCCATTGTATTTTCCATTGTTCAAATCCACGTACCGTAACATTAACAATACCCCATACAATAGAATTCTTCCGAGGACGTGGTGATTCTTTAGAAATCACAACCGAGGACCTGAAATTCTTTTGTTCAAGTCCTCGGTCAGATAGCAAAACAAACGCACCCTCACACACGCCAACTTGATCGCATAGGTTACTAGGCCTTTCGGCATCGTAACCAAAAATAACAACATTTTGTAAGTCAAAACTAACACATGCAACAGCTCAAATGATAATGAAAAAATTTTCAATGACTTATTATTTGCAAGTTAGTTACAGTTTTATAACACCTTAGCCTATTTTGACTCATATATGCTAGTGCAATTGATAGGCAGTATTCTATGTTATAAATGTGATGACAGTTTGAGCCAAAAAAACTGTACAAAAAATGGTAGGTGCCTGGAGCAGTAATTAGGCCATCAATTTTTAGCGATTTGCATGTTTAGTTTCTCCAGAATTTTATTGACTGATTTATCTGCCGGTGTAGTATCATCAACATTCAAAATGATTTTTTTAAAAGCTGAAGGGTTTTCTTCAGCAAAGGCTCTATGCCATATTTAGGACATAGAACACTGCCAAATAATTGCACATGGCTGCGAACAAACTTTTCAAAGTAGCTACTTGCAAGGTTTCCACTATCACAGTGTACTCTGGAACACCTTCATCCTCTGTCACCTGGATATAAACTGGCACTTCTGACAAGTCTGTAACCTGCAAAGATATTAAGGTATATGTATTCAATATACAGCGCTTTCCAGTTTCAGAAAATGGGAGGGGTGGCTGATCCACCATGATGGCCATGAGTGACCAACAAACAAATATACTCCACCAACGAAGGAATCAAAATAAATAATTTCTTAAATATTTTTTCAAATCAATTTACAGTACAGTACATCGTATTCACTACAAGTAATACTATTTTTGATGATATAAATAATAGCAGAGTATAAATGAAACAACAGAGCTAAATGGTGCACTGGTTCCGTGTATTTTAGAGAGAAATGAATATTTGCCATGAGTAATTATGACATCTTGTTACAGCTAATTACATCATGGTAGGGATTCATTCCACTAGATGATTTTAATACACTTGGGGCTGATCAGGAAATCCACATTGGGTTATGGTTACTGCAACTACAGATTGAAATCTGTCCAACATTCTGTTCCAGTTATCACATACATACTAGTCTATTCTACCTTTGTGATGATGCCCTTACTATATTTACAGCTATGAACACTCCCAGGTCATACATGTGATATTTAGTTAGGGAATAATGATCAGATGTGCGGGCCTTTGTTGCAGACAGGTTTTCAGGGCCCAAATATTTCAAGGCCCCCCAGAAATAAGGATGCCAAAAAATGCCCCCCCCCCAAAAAAAAGAAGGATGCCCCAACAAATGTTAGGGCTAAACCAATTTTAGGGCAAATTTGTATGAAAAGTATCATTTTGAGTGATTTCATAAATTGGCCCATATGGTCTACAGGTGACTTAGGCCCCAAAATCCTAAAAACCCAAAGGAGGCACTACCTAAGTACCACTGTGAAAAATGCTCAACACTGCACCATAGAATTCATAGGAAAAGAAACATTTTGTGTTATTTCAGGCGGAGTTCAGAGGTTCAAAATGGCCCATATGGCCCATACATGACCTTTGACCTAAAATTCCAAACACCCCAAAGGAGCACTACCAAAACACTATCATGACAATTAAACTCTAAGCATTGTGACAATACAATCTGTAGGAAAATATTAATTTTGAGTTATTTCCTGAAATAGCCCATATGGCATCAGACCTAAAATTGCTGAATACCCCAAAGGAAACACTACCAGGGCACTATCATGATGAACCCTCGACACTGTAACATACAATATCAGACCACCTCTGATGGCCTTGACCCATAGTTTACATACTGTTGATTTAAATAATACATTGGGTACTTACCCTATCCTCATCTGCAAATACAATCATAGCACCCAACTTCTCATTCAGTAGAGTCGGAACTGACAGAATTGCTGCATGCATTCTAGACTCTAAAAGAAAAATCAACAACAGAATGTTAAAGCATTCATAACATCATGACATTTCAGAAGAGTGATATTATGTCATATTTGGTAACATCGATAGGACAAAAATATCACAGATTCACTCATCTGCAGTCCGGAGAGCAATACTCAATACTCGATCAATTGCTTAGGTGATAATATTAAAGTAGAGTACTAAATACATCACAGGTCTTATTTTCAGCAAAGATATTTGTATCATTTGATAAGGTCTAGGCTACTTAGCTAAGTAATATCAAGTATGAGCTCAACCCAAGCAAGCATCTTTAAGTTATGCCAATTGTTCAGTTATTTTTCGTGGGCCCCTACTGGCATGGGCCATAAAAAATGATTGCATCCATGTCATTATTTCAGCTTGAGGGATTCAAGACAATGATAACTGATAAGGAACATTTGAAGCAAAATATAGAAACATTAATGGAAAAATATCAAATACTGAGATTGTATTGAAAGAGTTGCTCCATTTGTCAAGAATATGTATCAGTTGTCAAACTCGTATCTTGGACCCAAAGCAGATAGGTTTCATTGATACCTACAGATTCCTGAAGTCCGAGAACATGTTTTCCCTGAATTAACAACCATATATCATATTCTGAGGTCTTCAGTAAAATGAAGATAATAGAGAGCAGACTAGCAAGCAGATTGACACATGAAAATTTGAACCTTAGGATTCAGCTGGCAACAGAGCATGAACTAGTGTGAAAGTTGAACAAGGAAGATATTATTTGAGAATATGCAGACAGTGATAAATTGAAATGCCTCTTGTTTCCAAAGTAGAGTAAGTAGACTAGATTTCCATATACTCAGCTTGTAACAATGTAACATTGCATCATATAAATGGATCAAACTGCATATCGTGTAGCCTATAATACATATAGGCATATAGGGGGAAGTGGGGGCAGGTTGTCACATACCACCTACTTCCACCCATGGATTTGCATATTGAACAATATATTTTTGGAAATTGGAATAGACATTCTATATCCATATCCATAACTTCAAACATGTTATAATAACCTTAATAACAATAAAACGTTTTTATATAGGGCATTCCGTCCAAGACCACAATGCTGCAATGCACTGCACACAGAAAAAATATAATTATACAAAACATTACCCATATTGCAAATATAAATGCTAATTCAGAGTTGATTTTTTAATTTTTTTTTTTAATAATCGAATAAATTTGCAATAATCAAAAGTTCAATTTCCTCTCAAATGTTACCTAAATCTTCCAAAAACATCTATACCCACCCATATCACATACGAGCAGTCAGCCCAATGATTTAATTTGATTTCGGGACAATCAAGGGAAGTCAACAGTCTTGAATATAACTTCAAAATTAGGCCCTTTATCCCCTCCACTAAGGGGCCCATGATACTGTACCAATTTCCCTTTGTTGAACACAGACACTTGTTTGTACCAAATGAAGTACTTCACAGCCATAATTTATGCAATCTACCGTCAATACACAGCCTGTCTCGTTATCATCTGAGCACTTGATTGTGTTCATCCATGATCATATCTGGCAGTCTGGGTTATCTGTGGTACAGGGTCTTTCACAGGGTCCATCCTGATCCTTATTCTACTGAACTTAACTGAACTCTGAGGGGATTCTAGCAGGCAATTTCTAGAATTGTTCAATTTGTTTTAGCATGATAGGCCTCATGCCATACCGGTGTATGTGACAAGGATTTTTCTCCCTGAAAATACAACCCCCCCCTCCCAGATTTACTGAAATTGCTTTGATACTTGATTGAGACTCTATTTTATAAGGAACTGCTTGATTTCAGAGAATATGCTGACCACAAATTCAACTTTTCCTGCCAAGAATTAGAAAAGTGATTTAAATCAGTGATTTAAAAAAAAAACACTGATTTAAATCAGCATAATTTAAAATCACACAACCCTCTGCTAGTAAGTCTTAACAAGGTCCTAAATTTACATATAGATTTAGCCTTTCAAACATATGGTGGTAGTTGGTTTCAGAGTTTAGCAGCTGCTGAAAAAAGAACTCTCACCGTAAGTAATGGTGCTGACATTTGTACAATGAGTGTTGTAGCAGCATTTGACCTGAGAATATGTACCGGTTCATTGATATTGAGAAGTTTACATAGATAGTATGGAGCAAGTTTATTTAATATTTTGTAGGTCAAAAGCATTAACTTACACATGATACGCTTCTTCACTTGTAACCAGTGGAGATTTACAAGGATGGGGGTTATGTGTTCACTTCCTAGATAAGGTAACCAACCTGGCAGCTCGTACAACGCTGGAGCTTATTTGGCAGTCCATAAATGAGTCTGTTGCAAGAGTCAAGAGACAAATGCGTGCACTAGCCTTTTAGTGCTACCACAGTCTGAGTATGTATGGATGCGCCCTATTTTCCTCAGACTGTATGATGCAAGACGACAAACGTTAATGTCTAATGAAGGTGTTTATTTTTCACTACCATACATCTGAATGGTTATACCCCCTTACCAAGACATATTTTGCATCCACCCCTGCCTCAGACTTTGCTCGTAGTCCATTTTGAAGACCCAGCACATACCTGGGTGATGATCACTTGAACAGTGAATTACAGATTGAATTGTTACTAATGTACCTTAACGGGCACCCTCGTCCTTCTCCATGGATGTATCTATGACAGTGGGATGCTTCATCTTCAAAGTGCAGCGGATTATGGCATCTCCATACTTGGAAAGCCCTTCACCAAGCAACTGTGCCATTGTCGTCTTTCCTTCAAGTCGCTTTAATTCAAGTAGTATCTATGGTTAAATGAGATCAATTAGATTATACAGTACATATGGTAAATTCACCTGAGAAGTTAAGAGATCGCTTAGGACTAACACATATTCGGGATTATGTTCAGAGACGTAGATTGAGATGGTTTAGACATGTCGAAAGGGATGGAAGATGCGAATTGATAAAGAAGTAGAGAGAGACTACTGTAGCTGGTCAATGTAGGAGCAGTAGGCTCCCCAAGTCTTGGGATGAGGACATGAGGTTTTGCGAAGTGATCTTGCTGATAAAGGTATAGATCGGGCTCTAGCTCAGAATAAAACAAATTGGTTTTCTTTTTAAGGGGGAACATCCCCCCTACAAATTCCCAATAGCGGTATCAGCAAAAAAAGTGTGGGAATCCTGCAATCGCGCTGCTTAGCGCAACACTGTCTTGAATTGATTTTTGAAAAACAAAGTCGTGCTTCGAACAAGTGGTGGGCATAAAGTGAATATATTCAAATGTCCATAACTTTTGAAACCACAAGATTGAATTTTACTTTTACACAGACTACTGTATAATAAATAATATCTACCAAGACATATTAATACAGTACCTCTTCATCTTCAAATAGCCAAGGATAGACTTTCTTAACCACTTCGCTAGTAGCATCCTCTTCCACAATTAAACGACGTCTATCTGCCAATGTGATAGACATACAACTTTTGTTATTTGTTCACATCCCTAATGTTCATGTGCATATTTTGTAAAGCATGTGGGTAAACATGTACGGTACGATACCAGTCACAATTCAACTATTTAATCACATCCCATTACTAAAATGTACAGTAGAAATGGAAGTGAAATTACTATGCAGTGATACAGAAGCCTGAATGCATTTGATACCTGTATGGAAAAGAAACATGTGCAAACATTAATCAATCCGCTATGGTAGCTACATTTTCATTGGTCAAGTGTACAATGATAACCAAATACATTTATGTTTGAAATTTTAGTATTTCCAAAAAGTTGAATGAAACACCCCGTAAAAGATGTCCTATTTTATTTCCAATGGAATTAGGGTTAGCCTAGGGGGATCAACTGCGGTTCACGGTACCACAGGTAAAGCGAGGAATATTCCATCTTGAAAAAAGCCTAGTCCAAGGCTATATGACTCCCTACAAACAGCTACAACAAATTAAACACCCACCCACCTTTGTTCTGAATCGGAACTGTTTTGTACAAACTTAAAAAATAGCAGAAAAAACTGTCCTAACTCATGCCGCTAGAATATATAACCAATTTTAGCCAAAAATTCCGGACAAGTCAGTGCAATTGTCCAGAAATATTCCCCCTCTATATTACTGACAACTAGGCCTATAAATTGATATGACACAGCTGTGGCAGCAATAGGCTGTTAGATTGCTCCAAGGTCCCCAATGTTTATTTTGGAAGGGGGAGTGTATTCTCCTGTGAATTGTTAACAGGATTGTTGGATAGGATGGTCAGTGGACAAACTGGTAATAAAAGATTGGCGTCATGTTCAGTTGATGTTTCGTATGAAACATAGGCCTAGCCTCTGTATTTTATGAAAACTATTTAGGGCTAGGCCTGGGGGGGGGGGGCTATAGGGCCCTAGGAATAATCAGCTTATTTAGTGTAACAGTTTCGCACGCAACTACACAATCCCATACACACTATTCTAGTTAATTCGTTATCTTAGGGTGACCCTAATTGGAGGCTAATCCTTAACTCAAACCTAATCTAGGTATAAATAACATGGCCTAGAACCTAAGCCTAGGCTATGTCCCCCCTGAAAGTGCAGGAGAAACACTGCTGTGAATTTATCCGCCTAAAATATTTCAAGAATAAAATAGCCAAGGTCCTATCCCCCTAAGGCTAAAGTTTCTAATACAGATTATAAATATTAAGTTTAATTTAGGTTTGTTATTTTGTAAAGAAATAATCCATTGCAAACATGAGAAACGCGTGAATACCGGGGCCACCATGATACTGTAAATATACGGAGGCCTACTGTTACGATAAACTGTGCTGTACAACTACTACAACTACAAGGCAGCTTAACGTCATTAGGTTTAACGTTAGGCAATTCGCCAATAGCTACTGCATGATAGGCCTAGCCTAGGACCTAGATCTTAGCTTGTTCGTACACAAGTTGGAATAATCGAAAATACACACTTTATGGTCTAATATACTATATACTTTTTAAGTGACTAACAAACGACACTGGCCAAAGGCCCAAAGAAAACTGGTCTAATATACTAACCTTGCAATGGTTACTGACAATATCACTGGATGATAATATTTTTTTGATTTTTCGTACCGTAACCGTCTGGCTGCTAACTCCCTGTTGTACGTTCCTTGCTCGTCGTGTACGTATGTGTACAATGTACTATAGTTCAGTGCAGTACGCTAGGCCGTACCGTGGCGCTACAATTGTTAATATTTTCCCGCGCTTTTTCATGTGACGAATATATCAACCTGATTGACTAGTGAGTTTCGTCCCAGTGCTGACATTTATTGTAGGACCAGATTAAAATAGAACTGTGACCATTATGTTCTGGTCAGGCGACCTTTTGGGTTAGTCGTGAAGGCATCTCTACCAAGATTATGGCGGGATAATCGTTGACTAACGTAAACCAGTCGATATGACTAGACTTTAGCCTCGCTTGACTAGATTGTGTTTAGAGTGTATAACAACTAATTCAGTGGTGAATCTGGTTAAGTTAGATAGTAACTATGTAAAATTCACGAGATTCGACAACCAATTGCATACTTTAAAAGCTTAACGCATTATAATTTCTTACAGAAAATGCAGACACAGGGAATTTAAAACATGTTTGACTTGCATGTATAAAATAAAATCATCCGAGCGATTTCAACTGCTTTGAATCCATTAAGATTACAAGTTAAAAGGTTATGAAAACACTACAGACATCAGCAGACTTTCATCTCTCGAAACTACAAGTTAAATTATTTTTTTATTGTCAGGTAGCCATAAAGAAAAAAAAATCATTGTCAGCCTGGTCATTTTCATTTTGAATCAGCACATATATTATTCAAATGAAACACAAACAAGTGCGTATGCTCGGGTTTTACTTAGGAACAACTCCTTGTTTTGATTCATAAACAGCGCTCCTCGCTTTACAGACAGATGCGCGAAGGGTTGCAATAAATTCATCATGTTTACTGTGAATAATTGTCACAATACCGCGATCTATCGATATGGGATTTGTACCTGTTTTACATAGTTTTTTATTTGTTCTTATCACTTTTTCATTTTCCGAAGATATTGATTGTGATTATCATTGTCAAGATGGACCTACAGTAAATTCAACAGACTGTTATGTGGTAGTAGGCTGTGACTTATCGTTTCCAAATATTTCATTTTCATATATATATATATATACAGATTAGATTTGAACTTCACCGAGCTGGCCACCGATGATGTTCTTCGAGCTCCGTTTCTTTACTCTGGAATGTTCAGGTATAATGAAAATTTTACTTATGATCGTTATCAATTTCAAATTGAATACCTTTTTTGTGATAGTGATTATTGGGATTGCTTTTTAAGCTTTAATTTCGCAATCCTAAATATCCAACTAGACGATGCTGGAACTTATCAAGTTGACATAAAGTCTACAAACAGCGAATGGACTGTCGGCCTGACTGTATTGCAACACACATACCGTCTATTTGGTAAGCTCTGTCTAACATTTATCTACTCATACCCATTTATGTATGACTAAAAGCCGTCGAGTGTTAGCGACACATGCTCAGAGTAACCAAAACCATATAAACATCTGGCAAAACGTTACTGTAAATTTAAAATTCTTTACATGCATTGATGAAAGAAGTTATTTTGAGTGAACAAAAAAAAACGGACTGAAATATCCAAGTGATTAGCTGTTCGAGAAATAATAAAAAAGTTTAATAAAAAGTAATAAAAAAGAAAAACTTTATTCGTTAGCAAGGATGACATCATGTGTCTTTTCGTTTTCTGAAGTGAATTTGAATATATGTCCACATTATAGAACTACCATTATATACGGATGGTTATTAGGTAAGGTGGGTTAGAGGACATTCAAAATGGAGACTGATATTCAGTTCTTTGCCAAATTTTGCAATATTCTTTGAAAACGAATTGACTTCTAAGTCGGCTTGGACTCTCGTTATCGAGGTGTGCATAGTTAATATAAATTACCAGATAACGGCACAGTGAACAATGCGATTAATTATATTCAATAAATTATTCAATATGTGACGGTGAAGGATTGTACCAAGAAAGCAATGGAAGGTAAATAAAGGTCTCACCATTTGTAAGTGCGTTTTACTAATCTTCCTGCCATATGAATCCACGAGCCTGTTGTAAAACTGTGATAAAGTAACACTGAAAGTAATTCGATGCAAATGATCGAGTGCGATGAATATGTTAATTCTCCTGGATGTGAAATATAATGCCCAAAAAAAGAAAAACAGAGTAAAAAATCTGGATTTTTTGTTAGTACCTCATATGGAAGATGTTATTTTAGCCGTCAATTGATGATGTGGTGTTAACTACACTGTTGCATCACATTTTGAATTCACTCGTCAGGTCACCAGAGCAGATTAAAGTAGAATGATGCTCACGAATTCAGTTTTGTTCAATGTTTCACGTGAGAGCGTCATCACTTTCAGGTACAGTCATTCCGTTTTGGATGAATGTATCACTTTAAAAATGATGAATATAATGTCTATATGCTTATGCTCTGTCGGTGCTTCATTTCAAGCTCCACGTTGCATTCTCATTCTCTGTTTTTCTCGATATAACTCAGTATGAAATTATAGTAATGACATTCGTCACATACTAAAACTTAATTTGATGTTACTTGAGGGTACTGTTTCAAAAGCCACGTATAAGCATTAAATTAATAACAAGAACACGAAAGGACAACAAACGGTTCATACACACACATCCTTAAAAAGTATGTTTGTCATTAACTAACATTGTTATATTAAAATCATTAGCCTACTTCTTAGCTAATATAACTACTCAAATTAAATAGAAAAACAAAGTGATGTTTAAAATTCGAAACACACTCGTACATGCATGTTGTCATGTCGGAAATATATTTTCCAGTCATGCACAATTGAAAGCAAATTAACGCATGCGCATTGTAACAAAGATCACTTTCAATCTCTAATAAGAGTTTTCAAAATAAATGTAGGCACAAACGCACGTCTGCGACGTTGGACAACTTAAAAAGTCGTTAGTTATTAAAAATGGATGGTTTCATTGTTTCAAAGTTCTTTCATCTTATCATCATCCTGGTATTATATACGTCTAACGTAATCGGTTGTAAATATCACTGCACAGAAGGACAAACAATAAATTCAAAGGAATGCTACGCTATGCTAGGTTGTGACTTCTCGTTCCCGGATATTGCTGTTAATAAAGATCATATTGAAGTATGGATATATAATAGATATAGATATATATATGGTTTACGAGTAGCGATGAACTTTACCGGACGTACTAATGGGGACGTTCCCTCTAAAGGAACTTACTCATTCAACGGTATACAAATAAGTCCGAATCAGACAGTCAATCGATATTTATTTCAAGTAAAAGAAGAATATATCGAGGAAGATCGGTCCAACTACTGGCCTGAAGTTACTAAGGTTGATTTTTCTTTCTCCATCTTAAACCTTCAACGACAGGATGCTGGTACTTATCATCTATCATTGACTGATGATGATTCTCCGTATACTCTTTACTCTCATCACACCTATCACCTCTTTACAGTCTACCAGCCTCCTACACCTCTTGTTTGTCAAGGCCCCTCCTCGTCCCCATCTGGCGTAACTATATCTTGTTCAATAACAGACGGGTTTCCACCGATAAATCTGGAAATGATTGAGCCCGACGGCTGTGATTTTCAGAAACATTACACGGATGATAACGGTATTCAAGAGTTTTCTGTTTACATAACATCTTGTGATGAGAACTCAACTGTTGGATGCATCGCTACCCAGGAATCGCTGGCGTTCCTTTCCACAGAGCAGTATTCGGACAGATGTGAATTTAACATCTCTAAAAGTAATCCAGGTGAGTCTTTTGTCATTTATTTTATTAACCGTGTACGCAAATGCTTTGAAAGAGAAAACTGTCTATTCATCATTCTTAAAGACTTCGCCTAACATATGAAAATACCCCACCCACTAAATCGCACCAACACAAGCGATGTACTTTTCTAACTGCTAGTTCCCTGTTATTATTAGAGTACACTATGACATTTATCTCTTTCAAAGTGTTCCCTTACACGCGTTGCTCCAAGGTCAGTGGGCTGGTGGGTATGGTCGCGGGACTCTTGTTTCCTGATCCTAACTAAGCTCCATTATGCAGGCGCCTCCTGATGTACCTGTCTTTGCCTGGTTCATATTTGTGAACTTTCAACGCTATCGTACAAACACACATGTACTTTAATACAGTGATACAGCGAGGCCTTGCTGTGTTGATAAATAGTCTTCATAGTGTTATTTTAAGAAACGCTGCACTGCATTCAGTGGCGAATATAACTACATTAGAACATATGCTAGTTATATTACATGGAAGACGGCACCATTGCATGATTCACATAGGCTGCGACATAAGAGCTAATGAAAGTTAGCAAGTATTGATGTAACGAGGGCAGTACCTATAGTCTTTAATGCATAGTGTAGTGAATTAGTTGAAGCAACATGTTCTTGTAAGGAAATTGGACTGCTGTTATTTCAGTGGGTTTTGTTGCGTATCGAATCTGTGAAGATATAGAGTGAGTTCATGGCATATTTAAATAATGTAACAAGCAACCTTACGCAACCCCTATTTCCCCTACGTTTACTATCTTCAGTTCACATTCATGTTTTACGAGAACCTACAATACATTGTCAGTTAGTAAGTTATCTAGTAATATTTACAGTATTATGATCTCCCAGCACTCACCATTTGAAATTTAACCACGTAAAATTTCTGTAAAGCAACGTGTGAAAGTCATATTAAAACCCACTTTCCTTGTTCAGTAAGTGGCTAGTGTATTCTGGTTATACCATGTAAAACTCTTTAATTGGTGACTCCCTCTGGACAATTACCCCCCCCCCCCACAACCCCCTGGACGAGTACCCCCGGACAGTTCCCACCCAGGTAATATCTACCCTGGACAATTCCCACCAGAGAAAACTCCACCTGGACAATATCCCACCCCGGTCAACTCCCACCGGACAAGTACCGTCCCGGACAATTTCCCCCTGGAAATCCCCCGGACAATTTCCCCCGGACACTATTGGCCCACAGATGATTGTTAATCGGGAGCACCAAATAGGGACGATTATATAACACTAGTTACCAATAAAAACTGTGCGTGCGTACTATATTATTTTATATTAGCATAACAAACGGGCCCAACTCACCTGAGAAAAAAAATAATCGCGAAGTTAAAGATACGAACAACGAGTATCTTTTTGCGAGATTCTCGTGCAATGGTGATGTGTTTATTTATTTCCGTTTTCTGTGTGTAAACCATGTCTACCCTGAAGAGAGTGATTTTCGCTTATTTTTTTCCCCATAAAAGGTGTGAGATATTGGTTTACTTTGATCTACTTACAAAGAGATCTGAATTACAACTTTCGTCCTGTCGCTACCAATGTAATACTTTTGCAATGTAGTAAAACTAGATAAACCTCGCGCGCACTATAGCTGCGTTTGTTTCCTGGTAGACTTTTCTTTGACTCTTTTTTATTCCTTGCCAGGGGCAAAAGGTATATATGCAGTCACGCTTCAGTGGGGATTCAACAACAATATCAACACTTGAAAACTTCTGTTGTAGTTAGTTCTAGCTTCACCCTCATTTTTACTGGACTAATAGCCTAAACCCCGCCTACATCGGATGTCAATCAATCGTAGAAATTTCCGAGGAGAGGGATCGTCCAGGGGGAATAGTCCTGGAACCCTTTAAATTATGTTCCTTGTCAGTAATTCAATTTAATCAGTATTAAATTTTCGCTTATTTTTTTCCCCATAAAAGGTGTGAGATATTGGTTTACTTTGATCTACTTACAAAGAGATCTGAATTACAACTTTCGTCCTGTCGCTACCAATGTAATACTTTTGCAATGTAGTAAAACTAGATAAACCTCGCGCGCACTATAGCTACGTTTGTTTCCTGGTAGACTTTTCTTTGACTCTTTTTTATTCCTTGCCAGGGGCAAAAGGTATATATGCAGTCACGCTTCAGTGGGGATTCAACAACAATATCAACACTTGAAAACTTCTGTTGTAGTTAGTTCTAGCTTCACCCTCATTTTTACTGGACTAATAGCCTAAACCCCGCCTACATCGGCTGTCAATCAATCGTAGAAATTCCAAGGAGAGGGATCGTCCAGGGGGAATAGTCCTGGAACCCTTTAAATTATGTTCCTTGTCAGTAATTTAATTTAATCAGTATTAATCACATCTGTTTCTGTAAACAAAATTCGATAGGTAAATTAAAACCCATTATTCTTGTTCAGTTAGTGGGAAGTGTATTCTGGTAATATGACGGCACACTCTCATATTTGTTGTTGTCAGGATTCTTTGTAGAAAGCAGTCGACAAAGACGTGAAGAAGGACAGAGAGCGTATATGAGCTTAAAATATACACAACATTGTAATTAATAACAGTTAGAAGCATCTTTCTATATATTCTCAGAAGTGTTTACGCCTATTACTTATAAGTTCTGTTACGAAAACGAAAACATATTTGTACACAATCGTCATGAACTGAACACGTTGAAAGAACCTTTGGGTACAAATATGTCCTCGTTTTTTTTTCTAGCATATCTCTGTGATAAGCGTCGACTTTTGGGATTAATTTCAAGTTCACTTTCTTTCTCGTTCAGCTTGTATTTTCCTTCGCCTTGCCTCTTTTGCCATAAATAAAGGTACCAAAAACAACCAATTCAATTCGTAAGGTAATGAATTACTATTATCTCATTGACGGTCGATATACAGATTTTCGTTCTTTTAAACTGAAATTTTGCCCAACTTGTGCATAATTAAACAAGAGCAACTTGACAAATAACGTCATCCTGGATAAACGAGAACAAACAAGTGCTATGAGTCAACAATAAATTAACAAAATATATTACTCATTAATTTAATATGTTGAATACTACGAGTAATAACCGTATGCAATAATGGCTTCTCGGAATGTATTCCGGGCGCCCAACAACTCATTTCGCGTCTATACTGTAGAGTCTGTTACGCTTATAAACGATTTTGATGTCAAATGTTGACGAACTATACAGACATTGACGTCGACAGCCAGGGTTGTCCTGGGGCGATTTATTAACGGACTTAATTAAATATTATACAAACAATGAATGGTTATGAGTGCAATAGTGCAAATATTTCATGAGCTGAAAGATATAATTGGATGTAAAATGCACTCATTCAACAGATTGTTTTGAACAGACAGGTTTCTCTGCTCTCTTACCATTGACAAAAGTGCTATCAAAAAAGTATAACCCATGGTTCTATTTCATAGAGTGGAATAGAGCGGATTTTGCATGCAATCAACGAGCAATTGACCAATCAAATGACCAGAATACAATTAGGTGTTGTATAAATTTAATAATGAATACAACTTATTGTTAGTCTCATATTTCTCGGGTACCCCTTACTATTTGACCTTTTTTTAAATACATTTCGATTATATTACTTAGTATCTGCTGTCATGAATAAAAAACCCGGGTGTTCAAGGAACTGTGTCAAATGTTTGTAAATAAGATGCCATCCTTGTTGCATTCTTTCATAGTTACTACAACTACCAACCACTTCCCATCAGGCAAACTTCAAGTTAATGAAAGAGGCTCAGAAGAATACGTTGTTCTTCCAAAATTATAGACACAGATCGTACCATCAGCAAAGAAAGGGAATTTGTATAAATTCATTGAAAAAGACTGTCTAATATATTTTATTTTACCATTTTAGTATCAGCGATCTTAGACGCGTGGCTACATTGATATTACATGTTCTGAACACTTCCGTACATGCGCACGAACCTTAATCTCTTCTAGAATACCAAATATTTTCTATTGGTTTCTATCGAAAGAAGACTACACTGCAGAGCTAAGCATCGGTAATAGTAACGCACAGCGTAAATATTGTAAGATATGATCTCTTCAAAAAATGGAGGTTGTACATTTTTCTGATATTTTCTTCTTCCTGATGTTGCAGTTAATGTCTTTTTCCGAGTGTAGCGATTGTGATTTTAATTGTCAAGATGGACCAGCTATGAAATCGACAGACTGTTATTCGGTTGTAGGATGTGACTTTGCCTTTCCAGATATTTCTTTGTCATATAAATATATATATACACTTCGATTAGAGTTGAACTTCACCGAGATGGCCCACACCGGAGATACACCTACCCGTACTTTTTCTTACACTGAACTGTTGTTTCTGGATGATAATCACACAGTCAATCGTTATTTCTTTCAAGTAGAATACTCACACGTAGATTATCCATCGTATTTTTATGACTTTGGTTTTTCAATCCTTAACCTGAAACCAGAAGATGCTGGAACCTACCACGTGTCATTGTTCGATTACATCGATAAAATACCTTTCGCTCGACATACTTACCGTCTGTTTACCATTTATCATCCTCCTTCACCTCTCCTCTGTGAAAGGAAAAATCTTACTTTACATCCGAATAATGACTATAAATTTGAACTGACATGTTCCATTCCAGACGCATATCCAGTTGTAGACTTGCACGTTATTGAACCAAAAGACTGTAGTTTTAAGAAACATTTTTCACGTGAGGGTAACCTTAATGTGGTAATTGTTAACATCACCTCGTGTGGTGGTAATTTAACAGTGGGCTGTGTTGCCGCCCAGAAACACTTAGACTTCATGTTCATCACAGGTTTCTTTGATAGTTGTGCTTGGGAAGTTCCTAAGACATATGCAGGTAAGCCATACCGTTATCTGATATCTGCTTCCAGCGTTCTAGATCACCGGTGTCTTACGATTTACATATCTCGTCTCATGATTTTAGTGGCAAAACACATACTTTGCGAGTTATGTTTGATGATACCAAATTTTCATTGCTATTTCCAGTTCTTCCTTAAATTATGGAGAAAAACAAAGATATGAAATATGTGTGGATTATTTGTGGATCGAATTCAAATATATTTATCACCCATCACTTCAACATACATTTTGTGGGATATTGATAATTTCACAGTATCTTATTTTGAATAATTTCTCCGTCGGCAGGTAGTTTTAAATTTACGGCACACAACCTTATCGTCTTGACAGACGCTATCACATTAAACGAAAAAATACAACAACTTATAAAAAAGCAGTCCAGGCAGTTAACAACAAGGTCTGATTTGCCATTTTTTATCACGCTGAAGATCAATTCCGTCTCATATCAAATATATGAATATAATATATCAGTCTGATAATCACGGCCCGATGACAGCGGCTCTTTGATCTAATAAAATAAGACAGGTCACACTAGTGATATATGACAACTGCATCACCTTCTTGGAATAGCACTTGGAAAACACGAGTACTATATCATATAAAGTAATGATGAACCGCCTTGATCAAACCACAATTTTTTAATATACTTTTACCGAAGGCGATAGCCATGAATGAACATGTCTACAAACAAGTACAAGTAGTTCGGATGTAACTATGAGTTTGTACATAGTAACGTATTCTAAGGTCAATCTTGTCTTGCCTTACAACATTTTCGTATTTCAATGTTTTTATCCCCCACTAACTCAAGTATCAGATACGTTTGCTAACTGTATATGCATCAACAGTGAACTCGTAACAAGATTATTAATACATTAAATACAGTATTACTCTCTCAGTCTGTGCAAAAATTTTTAAGGATAGCTTCTGTGTGTTCTAATCTCGTTTTTGTGGCATCTCAAAAACTCGATAAATATAATATAATTGATTTTATCTGTAAACAGGATATTCTATTATAGTATATTATTAGTGGTTCGAAAGGGTTACTCCGGGAGTATTCTATTAATACTTTTGCTTAATGCTTTAGATGAAATATATTTAACTTAGTCATGCATATGACGAGGCGTAGGTGTATGTCTACAATGTAACGTCACATTGTGGAAGCATTCGTCAATTATTCATAGCTGATTAAGGTAGAATGCTCACGGAGTTATGTTAAGTCTGATATTGCATGTGAGAGCATCGCCAGTTTCTTTTACATTCTTTACATTAAGTCCTTGTATTTTATTTAACGAGTGCACCACTTAAATATTGTGATTTAACGTAATATTGGTATATTACATTTCTAGCTCCACATTATGTCGGCAAATTTTAATTGGCAATGTCATTTTTTGTATAATGAAGGTAAAGGAGGGAATGTTCGCTGTCAATAAAAATTTACTTAAGTTAATGAGGATTACTCGTGCTACCTTCCTTAAGTAACAACGGCTGATTTCACTTACTCCATCTTCAATCGTCTATCATTGACTGATGATAACTCCCGTTTACTCTTTACACTCATTACATATATAAATTCTTTACAGTCTACCAGCCTCCTACACCTCTTGTTTGTGAAGGCCCGTCCTCATCTCCATCTGCATCATACCACGTCGTCCTATCTTGTTCAATAACAGACGGGTATCCACCGATAAATCTGGAAGTAATCAAACCCGATGGCTGTGATTATCAGAAACATTACACAGATAATAACGGAACTAAAGAGGTTTCAGTGTACGTTACTTCTTGTGATCAGAACTCAACCATTGGATGCATCGCTACTCAGGAACCGTCGGAGTCCCTTGCTACATCACAGTATTCACAAAGATGTGAGTTTAACATCTCTAAAACCGATCAAGGTTAGTCATTACTCTATGATATTTGTATATTATGAAGTTTGTAAGAACACTGCTGGCAGACAGTTTCTTAACCCACTTTCCAAATACTAGAGAAAACAATACAAACAACAGAGTTTATGAAACATATTAAAGTATTAAGCTGTAATGAATATTTGTACGCGTGTTTTTATCACTCCAGTTTCTCTGACCTTAGGTATAGTGTGAGATGGAGAGGTCCTGTTCCTGAGTCACCACATTTTTGAAACTCATTCAAGATGCAACCTTACTTTGTTGTACATATTATTTGAATCGTTCAACCTAAACGTACAGAAACACGTACAACGTGTTGATATTAAATACTGTGAATTTTAGGGGAACAAAACCTAAGCAAATTGTTGGTATTCCCATGTTACAAATTGCAAAATCTGGAGAATAATTTTTTCAGTATGGTGTCATTGCGTACCTCAAAATTGTAATGAAAGACGGCATCCTAGGATTCATAGATGGATTTAAAATATGAGCCTGTATAGAAGATACACTTGACAAACTTTCAAAATACTTCAAGCTTGATGGTAATTCTCATGACGTCAAATGAAAAACGTGGTTTTGACCTAATAGTTCCTTTGAGGGAGAGGGGGGGGGGGGGCAAGACGTAATGATCTCATTAGTATGTTGTGAGACGAGGGAAGATGCAAGTAAGATTCACCACAGCTTTAAAGGGATATACTACTCCCAAAATAATTAAATATAGATAACAAATAATATGGAAAAACATCAAAAACTAAACTGTTTGGTGCTTTTGTCACAACTATTGACTAAAGGAAACTGTATATTATGTTTTGTTTAATGTCAGTATTTGTGTTGGACGTTTATCATCCAAAATACAACTGAATCCATGGCACTGTCATCTCAAGCACTATCACTGCAGCACATCTAACAGTTTCTTTAGAAATGCATCTCATGTGACCTTATCATTATGTAACTATGCAACACGCTCTAATCTTGCCTGGAAGATCATTAAAGTTTTAGTCTAATATTTCGTTAAATCTAGCTAACATAGGATCACCAGAAAAAGAACAGACAGGGTTTAATTTGTATCTATCCTAACAAGTCAAATTTTGTTTAATATTATTTGGACGTGATTTAGAAAGAGAGATCCATGATTTTGATGTTCTCAAAACAGAAATACCCTCATTTAGTTTAATTCCACTTATAACGAGAATCAAATAAAACCTTCATCTAGCTCACACAAGCTACCTTTTCCAATCGAAGGGAAAGTCAGAAGTGATTTGGTGCACACAATAATTAAGTTGTTTGAAAAAGTACGAGTACTATTTAAAAGAAATAGTAAATTGTTCACGAAAGTAAGTTTAAATGATAATTGATCAATGAATACAATCACCACATTAATATTAATTAGTATTATTAGGATTCATTTGTCATAACTTCTAAAAGCATTTAAACACAAGTTAATCTACTATACTTTTCTTAAAGAATCTTTATTAATGCCATTTGTGAGAAAATGTAATTCCAACGTATTGGAGCTTGTTATGCTTTCAATTGTTTTTCCTACATACAGGTAAACAAGTTGAATAGTTTGTTTGATTCGAGGAGGAAATTACTTCATTCATTGTTTCTTATTACTACAAGGTCAAACAATGTTAAACAACGAAACAAAAGCACGATGTTTTTATCTTCCTTTTATGATCAATTAAGTGATTGACAATTGTATCGGACAAACAGAGATTTTTCTTTGAAGGGGTTCTTTTCAATACATTCCAGGTAGAACAACACACGAATTCACTTTTGTTATTTAACATTTCAACTCTCGGTTTGCCATTTATCTCAAAATGCAATCATTTTTATGTCTTCTATTTTCTTTAACCAGACATCGTCGGTTGTAGCTTTCATCGATTTGTTGTTTGCCGATGCTTTTAGGTAATGCGCTAAGCGGAATACAAAACGTCACCAAACCCTACACACAGTAACTAAACTATCAGCAACTGATCAATCCATTAAAATACAAAACTCTGCATTACTGACCATGATCGGTCACCAGTAATAATGTCCGAAAAAGCCTTGTATTATGTAACCTAGAATAAATAGATCGCCATACATCGGTCGGATGACGATTCTGTGCGGACAGCTCGGTCAAACAGCTTGTTCTAATATGATCTTCTGAATATTAGAAGGCCGAGACAAATCCACAGAAGGCTATTGGTAACGCAATGTTTCAATAATGCTAACAATAACATCAGATGGCGTACTACGTTGTGGTTCCGACGCACATGCAAGCCACCCCAAAATCTGCAAAAATACGAATATGGCAAACCTTCATTTTCTACTGCTACGAACAGTTGCCTTAGTTGATAGTTTGCTGTTTGCTGGGCAAATATACCACACCCGAATCCCCAGTGACGAAAGTCTGATATAAAACCACCCCTTTAAAAAGTTCTGTTTTACCAGACCAAATGAAGTAAAACATTTGACAATAAAGAGGGCTCCAACCATTTTACGCGGGTTCTGTTACATAATTCCTCAACGGAATCACATGAAGTCGACCTCTTCAGAGAGGGCTCCCGACCTCATAAAATCAGGACACGATTTCAAAGAGACCAAGTCACTGTTCGACAGACTGGTGGAATCGTCTGTCGGAGAGGTTACGGGAAGCGAGTGACAGTAGGGTGATCTGCTGGGTTCGTTAAGGGGTCAGTATCAACAAGGGATACACAGTGGGCACCGGGACCTCCATCTTTTTACCCTGTCTAGAACCCTTCGAAACTGGAAGCAGAGCATATCCCATTGCCGGCTGCTCCTCGCGTTTCGCCTTTACTACATACGACGAGGGGCAGGCGCGAAATACATAACCCTCCATTCCACACTGCGAGCAAACCTACCTCGTTTGGGCAATTTTTAATTGGTGCAAAAAAATCAATTCGACAAAATCTTGTTTCTAAGCCAAATTTCCAAATGTGTAACATTTTACAAAGTTAGTACATATGTTATAAACAAAAGTATGTCATGTTGAAATCACAAGAACATGAACCCAAGTGCGGTGAAGTTAATCGACTGACGTAGTTTGGTTGCTGATGTTAATATATTTGTGCATCTTACTGTCATTTCTGCAGACACGAAGAACATAATGACGTTGGTGATGATCGTAATTGCCGTAATATTCGTCGTCTCTGTGATAGCCATCGTATATGTCTACAGGTAAGCAAAGTTATACGCTATACATCTACAGTAAAAATAGTTCAACTATGACTGTAACTACATATAAGTTCATTCAAAGTATGCCTTGTGTATATGTATCACTAGTTAACAGGAATAGATGATTAATACTATTTTATGTACTTTGGCGTTCATTATCCAGAATAATTTACATGATTATGCTATGATTGACGAATTATCTTTCCGAACATGTGAATGCATATATTTTCAGTCTTTCATACTTATCATAAAGTTTATAACATTGTGAGTTTCACACTGGCTGCCAAATGCTTTTGAAAAGTATTACCCTTATACGCCCTTTTGGCTAAGATCATGTGTAGTTTGGTTTCGGTTCCCTTTCGAGGGGAATGGTGATGCACACCTGACGATGATCACACAGTCACAGTCCCGATGCAAGGGTATTAGGGTTGAGAACGGATCAGTCGTTCGGTAGTTTGGTTTTCTTTCCTGGGCGACTTTTTCTTAAAAAGTACCCTTATGCGGAAGATAATCAGGTTGCAGGTGATTTTCGCCGTTTATCTGGGTTGCCTTCTACGGGCGCTGGTAAACTGGGAAAGGCAGTTTGTTTCATTGCGGGCTGGTCGTCCGTTTGTAGCACTTTGAATGTTCGGGTGGGAGGTGGTAAGCCTTTTGTTTCTGGCTTGTTTGGGCTGTGAGTTCTGTTTATGAGAGGCGATTTGATTCTCAGTGCCGTTTGGCCGTGATGTTTTGGTTCCCACAGGACGGGTCACGTAAAAAGTACAATGCGATGATGTTTGATACGATTTGAAGCGGAGATTATCTATCTTACTTCCATGATTTGTTTTTTTTAATCCTAAACCTGCAACTAGAAAACGGGACAACATAATGATTTCTCTGTTATTAACGCAACTAAAAATCAATAATACGTTGTTTGGCTGTAGATATCACTTCCCCTTTACAAATGTTTCGTTTTCATAAAAATATTATATAGTACTTAGATTAGTGTTGAAACTCGTGAGGATGACTTACACCGAAGACAAATCTGATCGTAGTGTTGCGTACAATCGGCTGTTTTCTCGGAGATGTATCTTTGATTCAAAGATTATATGCTCGGGGAAGAATACTCACACAGTGAATATGATCATGTTTTCTTGTTTCTTTCAAACCTACACCTTCTAAACTATTTTAAAAAGGAAAATGCACTTTTTCTCGAGAATATTGATTGTATTTTTATTGTCAAGATGGATGAACTATGAAATCAATATCTTGTTATTCGCCTGTCTTTCTATTGTGTGGCCTGGTCTAATTTTATATATAAATATTATATAGTACTTAGATTAGAGTTGAATATCACCGAGACATCACAGAGCGGCTACATATCTGTTCGTTCTTTTGTGTACAATGAAATGTTCCTTTCGTGTTGAAACTCATGGGGATGACTTACACCGGAGACAAATCTGACCGTAGTGTTGCGTACAATCAGCTGTTTTGGGATGTGAATCATAGATTCAAGCGTTATGCATTTCAAGTAGAATACTCACATGGAGTTTGATTTTTGTTTGTAAGAATGGGCTAGTTGGCTAGTGCTGTTTGGTAAGAAGCACTAACGTGGAGATTATCCATCGTAAGTTCATGATTTGTTTTCAATCCTAATTAAACTAAGTTTTTATAATGAACAAATTTTCAATTTTTCTGGTTTATTCAGGGAAATGTCGTTAGCAGGAACACAACGAACGACATTTCCCTGAATTTTTTTATATTTTTATTGTCAAGGAGGACCAACTATCAGATCAACAGTTTTTTCTTTGGTTGTAGGATATGAGTTTTGCTTTCCATATTAATATTTATAGTACGTAAATTATATATAACCAAATTTAGGTTGTTCAATGCTAATCTTTTGACGGAACAGGCCATTGTTAAAAAACAAAGATTTGCGGCAACATCGTTAACGCACAGCCTAAATACAGTCGAATTTTATTGAGACGAAATCTTGCAACGTAATGATTTAACATTTTCTATATTATTCCTCGTATTCTTCCTGCTAGCGTCATTTTCCAAAGGGATCTTATCGTTAGTTTTATAGTGAAGATAGATCAACTATCAGGTTAACCTGTTCTTATTCGAAGTTTTATGATTTGACATTGCCTTCTCTAATATTTCTTCTTCATATAAATATCATAAAGATGTACTTAGATTTGAGTGGAATGTCACCGAGGTGTGCACACCGGAGAAATATCTGTCCGTACTTTTGTGTACGATGGAAAAGTCTTTAAGCTATGAAAGGCATGGTAGTTAACGTACAACGTATAAAGCCATTTGAAGATTTTTGTAAACTGGAATAATCCAATATGGAGTCTTCCCGTCTTCCTGGTTTATTTTTCGAAATGTTCCTGATAACGTTTCACGAAGGCACTGAATGGATTTTCTTGTCAAGATGAAGCAACTATGAGATGAAATATTGTTTTCTGTCATGGGATGATGTGACTTTCTCTTTCCATATGATTTCAATGTCATACAAATATCATTAAGTACTTCGATTAGAGCTGAACAATACCGAATTGTATCGTATCGGTGACGTATCTGCCCGAAAATTTACTGATGAATCATGGATTCAATAGTAAGTGATACCAAACAGAGTAATAAAACTTGGACTTGTCCTTCGTATCTGCAGGATTTGGGGTTTACAATCTTAAACATTTAACTATAACAATTGCAGAATATGTCTGCGGGAACGTTAACGCACAGCTTAAAAACAGTTGGATATATGTTGAACTGAAATATTTATATATCGTTGATTTTATGAAGTTAAGGAAAAGTTCTATAATGGAAAGAGTCCTATGTTGTTGCGGGATCTATTGGGGTCCACTAATAAGCAATCATTTTAAGTGAATATTATAATATTGAGTACACATGGAACTGCCATCAATACGCCTATCTAGAATCAAAGTATATGAGATAAGTGGCTTGGCTGTGACTATCACCTTGTAGACGTTGGTAATAGGATTTTCAAAACATACATTGTAAAGTTTTATAAAGTTAATCGTGTCTTGCCTTATAGCATTTCCATAGTTAGGTCCCCGTAGACTATTATACCAGATGAAACATTACTAAAGGTAAAATAATACGTGTATGTAGTACCTTTGATCATCCAAAACAGCTGCGTAAGCTGAGAGTGAGAAACAGGCGTCAATCAAACCTCTGAATATTGTTCACATACCGATTTAAAATCATATGATAATACTTAATACTTATATAACCAGTAAAGTGGTATCAAATGATACCTGTATGTTTGGATCTTGTTATTACCGTTGGTTAGCACAAACAGCTACGTTAGCTAAAAGTGAGAAACAGGCGTTAATGAAGGTTCAGAATATCATTTTTACTGTTATTTGGCTTTGATTTAATTGAACTATGTGTCTATTGTAGACACCTCTGTGATGTAACAGAGGTTCACAGGCAATAGTGTTATTTTTAATGGACTTTCGATTTGTTTGATGAAGAAATCAGGTAAAAGCATGTTAATGAACGTCAGCCTCATGTTCTCCACGATAGCTTTTACTATTACATTGAATATGAGAGAAAAATACAAAGACAATTATCGATCATTCAGTAACAGAGGGTAAAGTCAAGTTAAAAAGCAAGTTGCTTTAACGTTAATAGTATATTATTTCCTGGGTAAGTGAAAGTGTTAATGACACCTAATGCAATTATGTGTCATCCTCGTTAATCGATAACACCTATTTATGAGAGTTCATATGCTGATTTAAACAAAGTTTCTATTTATACGCAAACTGTCATTGTGTTTGTGTTTATATTCTTTTACAGAGTAATCATTGCAATTGTAATAAAACATTAATCCATTAACCCTGTAATAAACACAATTTAACTTGTGACCATTTCCAATGCAATTCTTGAGAAAAAAATACTTTCAATATATTTCAAATGAGTGTGCTCTGAATCATGAAAGTAAAACCCGGAAGGAGAATAAATCTCTCTATTACCTTTACTGCGAAAACAAGTTTAATTACCCAAAACTGTTGCAATCAAAAATGAAGTCACTATCCATTCATTTATTCTACAAGATTACACAATGTTTCAATAAGAAACAACGAATATCCACTTGAGGTTATAAATATTTAATCGAATATAAACGATCATAAGCTTTATCTATAGTGAAAGAAATAGTTCAATTGTTAAATGTAAAAGAATGGAAAAGAACATTCCAAATTAAGTGTATCACATTACAAGATAATAACAGAAGAGAAAATTATAGCATTTTATATATAATATACCTTTAAAAACCCATCCTTATAGAAGAATACTGACATTGACAATTACAAGTGTATATAATATATCATAGTTAAGGGCTTGTAAATGTTCCCATGGTTCTGGAAATATCATTTTAAGTATTTGTAGGAAACCCTATAGCCAATCATTTGGTGTTAAAAGTTTTTCTTATATCACTATTTCTGATCATATTTTGCTTGAAGAGACGTTTTTGGTATCGTCGGGCTAGCCATTAAGTTCGAAGAGTTTTTAAATTAATGATCTTTCCGCACGACAGAATGGGTATTGTTTACAATTCCAGATGTGGCATTACTTCTTTACTCGGTTCTGTATATATCCTTTTGAGTGCTTTCTGATTTTGATAAATTCGTTTTTTTCCTTCAATTTGATTGATTCTGGGTATATTGCAGGTGTTTCATAAGAGTTTCTGGATCTCTTCCTACTGGTGTTTGTGATGACGTGATGTCGTGTGTTAGAGGACTTTGTATAGGTTTACATTGCTGTCAAGCAGAATTCACTACGGTATGTTATGTTTTAGCGCTTTCTACGATGATCAGTACTTATTTGGGTTTTTAATTTGTCAATGATTTCAAAGGTTTTGTATATATCATTTTGGTTTGTGTTTCAAAATCATAATTCATGTAGCTCATTAGCTGTCTGGATATATTGCTTGGTATTTGTGAATTCATATGCATTGTATTCATAATGGTGAATAAATTAGTTGCACCAATATTGACGTACCGCATTGTGTAAAGGACTACTTAATTTTCTAGTCCCGGACTACTATTTATTTTGTATTTTGCAAATGGTCGGTATGCGGTTGGCACAGGATCAACTATCTGGAACTTTCAAAAGCATGACCCAAGTACTGTACCATCGGTAGAACTCATCTTATGTCAGTTTAGTGCTTTTAACGTGACCCGCTCTGTGGGATCCAAAACGTCACGGCCAAACGGCAATACCCAACCATCCCATTCTGACAAACGAAGCTCAAGTCAAGCGAGCCAAAGAAGTAAATACGCCCACCGACCTGCAGAGACAAAAACCCCAACCACCCTTTCAGACCACGAAAGGACGACCAGCACGAAGCGAATCGAAACACCCCTCCCCAGCCCCAGATAAACGTCGAATATCGCCTTCAACCTGAAGGCGAATGTCACACTGCTCCGCCTCCAGGACTGCCTGCCAACTGGCAAATTTTCCTCTATAAACTATATTACACCTATTCCTCCTATATCAGTTTGGTGCTCACATGTTACTTATTGAGGTTCCAATTTGGTACTCTCCGTATCACCGCTGCCTCTAGATTCTTATCTCATCGTGGCACTTCACGTACCCCTCATGAACTAACCTCGTGGTACCTTCAACATTTCTCATTTTATTGAATTTATAATAAAGAAAATCTTCTCATTGGTAAGGTGAACAGGTGCTTTTTACGTGCAAAGAAACGGACACGGACCAAAAGGTCAACAAAACCAAAAACAATCCCAGTCTGTTTAACAACCACCAAAAACCCAACTGAAAACCCACCAACAGAAATCTCTCACTAACCCACAAATGTATAAAATATAGCGTTCAACGTGACGCGAAAAGGACACGGACCCAAAGGCCAACAGAACCAAAACAATAAAGCTCCACAAACCAGCCCCAAAAAGCCAACACCAAGCCACAAACAGAAAACCCCCAACCCACATTATGTAAGGACCACACAAACCCCCCACCCCGCACATAACAACTAACTAACTCCAAAATTCATCCGGGGTACGCCGTCCCGATAGCAGACGACAGGAAATTTTCCCAATACAGGTCTTTTCAAGCCCCTAACAGTATTCCCCCTTTTCTTACGAGGGAGCAGAGTTCTTAACTCCTCGTCAACCTTGATCGAGTGGACCTCCCTGTCAGGAACAGGAGGTCCACTAGCGACCATCGTGTCCGGTTTAGCGGAAGCGGCTGCGGGTAGGGTGGAAGGGCCACTCGAGTCAATGAGATCAGTGGCCTGTTTTGTCTCATCAAACCAATCGGAGGACTCCTTAGCCACAACTAATAAGGCTGTAGTGCAGTCCTCCATTGGCGAATCAGAATCTGGGCCACTTAATGTCTCTTGGGCCGGTTGACTCGGGGCCCGACTAGTATCACCGATAGCGGGCGTAGCTACCGGTGAACCAGTACGAGCGGCATCCTGCGCCGCGTGCCACTCCGCTAGTACCATCTCCGCCGTTTTGTCCTGCTCTGCTTCAGTGGGCAGGCTGGCAGTCTCGGCAAGTTCGATCAGGGGAGAGGTCGGACACGAAAGGGGGAACAAAGCCTCCATCGAGGCGCTAGTGTCGGACACTGGGGCGATGACAGGAGCATCATGTGGTACGGTGTCAGAGGCCGGGACAGGGACCGCTTCAACCACGCCCGTAGCCACACACGAGTTGCAAACGATATCCCCTTTACACTCGGCCAGGGTATGCCCAACCTGTAAACAGCGGCTACACCGCTTGTTCGGGCACAACCTGGCCTCATGCCCTTCCAGCCCACACCTCCAACAAGTGCGAGGCTGGCCCGGGTATGCAATGTGGGCCCTGTGCCCATTAGCCCACAAGGTAGAGGGGATATCGGACCAAGTGTCATCTGATGTCCGCCGTATAGAACTTATTTGGAACACCTAAGATCACTCCGAAAAAGGTTGGTATCCATCGTAGCATTTCACTCTTTGCTAACCAAAACGCTTAGTTTGACCTGGTATAGCTACGGTATTAAGAATCTACTTTAAAAAAAAAAGGTTAACTTTCGGTCGTTGGCAGATAAGATAAACTTCAAAATTCAGTGAGAGGATCTTCTGGAAATAAGTCAGACTACAAATCCGTGACAGATTAAAACGCAAATATCAAGCATTGTGCTTGCTTTTGTGTTTGTTACTTATGATTTCATTGATCTGAAATACACAGCAATTTCGGTAAAGTTTTCGTAAAAAGGAAAAAGTACGAACGTTTCTTCACAATTTTACGCAATTTATTTCGTCCATTGAACTAGAGTAAAAGAGGGTAATAAATATGATGACACTACTTCTATATGAGATTGTATGATCTTTTTTTTACATGACACGCACAGCCACAACGACATACATTCCTACGTTCACACACACTTTCCTCTCAACTAATTTTCTAAAACAAAGGCCGGTCCGCAAACAGGCTCACCAACCCATCCGGCCAAACGGCCATCCCCTAGTTACGCTGATATTATATTCTTCAAACGTGAGTCTCTATTAAATTTACACAGAAGTCAAATTAATGGCGCACTTCTTTCCCAAGCCTAATGACGCTTACATTCATTGGAAGTGAATACAAATAATTCACTTGGCAATGTTGGCTAAGGTTCTACTAACTGTATTTTGTCTTACACATTTACACCATATTAAAACAATATACGTAATAATCTAGTCATTTAAATAAATATAATTTTATTCAAAGTAGAGAGCGAGGGCAACTCACACGCAAACACCACATGAGCATGGGTAATGAACAGGCTTTTTATGTATTAATGTTGGCGTTACAGCGTCACATATTTTGTATTCAAAGAAATGTAACGGGTGAGATGAACAAGCACTTCGTACTGATAGATAAGCGATCTAACTGTGTGTCTTCTCGAAGAACATTAATCATTTTATGTTACTGCTAATCGAACTATTCGTGCTATTTCTTTCTTTCTTTTTTCTCGTTGAAGCATTCATCATCTTTCTTCGGGATCGGCGATATGACAGCATTGAGCTTACTTATAAGTCAAGAAGTGTAGAAGACTTGCTCTAGTTGAAGTTCTATGTCAATCTCAGTGGATATTGTTATCACAACAGCTGATTCATGAGTGGGGGTGTTCACCACTTCCCTCATTTTAACCTAACAGCAACATTTAAAAGTAGCACAGTTGCGCTTAGACTTAATATTAAACCTAATATACAAATTCCTCAGATGGCACAATTTTTTCATAAGGATGCTGCCAACATACCCACCGCCTACATGGGAGGCATCGACCGAACCGCAATCCATTTCCTTAAAAAAAACATGGATTCACCCCAATTAGTAGTTTGATATTGCTTACGAGGTGTACGGGAACATATGAAATGAAACCATCTTTGTGAGGTAGCAGCTATTCTGAGAGATGATGTTGGGGTAGAAAGTGACATTATAATAAATGAGAGGGCCAACTCAACTGGCTCACCAACTTTGAAAATAAGATTGTTGTAAAAGAGTAGGAATTTTGGAGGACGTGACTTTTGTTAAATAACAATATTGTTGAAAAGTTAGCGACGTTAAGACATTGCTAATATTCTTTAAAAAATGGTAAAACACGATCAAATAGACGAATTGGAAGACAGAAGGTTGGTTAAAGTAGGACAAGATAGGAGGACTAACATTCCATGTTTCACACAACATACATTTGGTCGTATAACTCGATAAGGCAAGAAATAATATAGATCCTTTTATTAAATTAGATTTAATAGATACTGCTAAACATGCCGTAGAATGTGTGAATCACATCTACCCTTAAACAACTATGAGGTCTTAAAAAGTCATTATATTAATATAAATCAACAACGTGTATAATCAATGTCTTTTAATACACATACTATAATGCGATTGGCCAATCGTAAGGAATGCGTGTCACTTATCGTTCACAAATATTAGGTATTTGTTTTGGGTACGTGAAAACTATCTTTAATTAACCTTTAAGAATAACCCAAAGGACGTTATGTTAATAACAGAATACAAGCAGCATTTCACATGTAGGAGCTTAAAGACCACAACTTGTCATTCAGAAACAAGAGATAACTTTCTCTTGAATGTGAGGGCGACATTTCAGATTCATAGACCTTATTGTAAAAAGTTTACAATGTAAATATCGAGGGCACTTGCAATGCTTTTCATTTATAAGAATCTATAAGAATAAAATATAAAGGTCTTTGGCAATGCTTCCATCGCCTGGTAACATCTTGGTGCTGGGGTGATCTCCCGAAAATGTAAGACAAGTATGGAATGTGTTTCTCGCGTCTCGGACATACCGTCTGGGACGGTGGCTGAATACACTAGTCCCTCAACCGCCAAGGTTATTAGTCGCGTAAAATGAATAGAAAAGTATAGTTGGTTAAAAGAGTAAAAACAATTGGACGGCGAATATTCGCCCCTAAAAATGAACAGCAATGACTGTCATCTCTGAATGCAAAAATGACCTCGTCAGAAAACAATAACTAGTACTATAATATACTATCTTATGTACCTACTTAAGGGAACCAGACTAATAGTTTTCAGATATTAGGAACTTAGAAACATCGTAAGAAATCCGAAATGTATTCCTCATGAACGACAACTCATACGAGGCCAAGCTTCCCGGCCTATATGCTGATATTCTCACTTAGGGGGTATTTACGTAATATTTACTCTCTGTGGTTCGGAACCGATTGTTATTGGTTGTAACTTTACTGTGCTGTTTACGTGATCCACCTAGATGAATTCAAAACGTCACGGCTTAAATGCGTTCAACACCAAACCCTACCCGTACTTTAACTAAACTATCAGCGACAAACAATTACTACAAACATATAACTGCACCCCCCCCCCCTCTTTGCACACACTCACCGAACTGAACACGAGTCATCTACAAAAGTAAAAAAGGTCGGACCGTCCGTAGGCCCTTTATTACCCAAACCAGAATAACAACGGCCTTTGGAAACAGGTCTCGACAAGCCGACAAACTGATTATAACTGGTTGTTATTTTACTGCAGGCTACGCCATCTCATTCACCAACAAGCAATCTTACAATGAGTTGTTAAATTGAACAATGATCGATACCAAACCATATTCTTCTCGATACAGGCGAATTGTACACACCTCGACAAATTATTATATGTTGACAAGCTATTCTATGCATACTTTTTAAGGAAAGTCACCCAGGAAAGGACATGGGCACGAAAACCAAACTACCAAACGACTGATCCGCTCTCAACCCCAGTCCCCTTGCATCGAGATTGTGACTGTGTGATCATCGTCGGGTGTGTATCACCATACCCCTCCCTCGAAAGGGAACAGATACTACACATGATCTTAGCCAAAAGGCCGAGAAGCGATTCTATGCATTGGCATTTTGACGAAGAATCCCAACGTGATCAGTTGTTGTGCAGTAAGTCTGCAACTCGTCTGTTCCATCAGAACCACCGTAACTATAGTATTGGTTTTCATTGTTGATTGATTTGCAATTACAGGATATTGCGACAGATGACTGTCAATGAAAGGTGGTCAGGTGTTCAAGGTCATTCCAATGCCAATAGCTAGATGAGATATATAAGAGAGACAGATAAAGACATTCCACCTGAGACATTTGTCCTCTGTAATATATGCTCATAACAATCGATCTCCTACTTGAAAGGAACAAGAACATTTAATAACACATACTCTATCTACTGTTATCACCTAAAAAAACATGCAGTTAAAATTCTATAACTTCCTCTTGTTATATAGTGGTACAACGCCATCTGACACTAAATGCTTATGAGCATGGTTACTAGACAAGTTTAATTGTTAATTAATTGTATTTTATTGATAAAACTTTGACGTTCTCTTAATGCTTTTTGGCAGTCATCATATGGTGTCCTGTCATAGTCATGTATTAAATTGCGTCAAAAGTTCATTACTGATTCGTAATGAATTATTCTTCATTTAGGAAACCTCGACTTCAGGCCATTTAAAATATACACAGAATTTTATCGGATCCCATTGCCATAGCAGGCGTTTAAAGAAGCAATAATGTTTCGGGGTGTGGGTGGGAGGGGGGATGCATGTGAGGAAGAGATATATTTCCCTCTTTAAATTGTGAAGGGGCAGGAGTTTGCTTTTCGCCCCCATTGTTTAACACGTCATGTACTTGAGTTTTTGGATCATTACACTTTGTTATTGAATTAGTAGAAAATAACACTAGGAAAGCAACATGGTCGGATTTTTGTTCCATATACCTCGATCATAACGATTCAATAAACTTGGACAACCTGCAGAACGTATTGAATAATACACATAAAGATCATCACTAAACTATTTCAAGATGGCTTTTTATAAATATGTTTTTATTCGAAAAGGAAAAAAAAATCATAATGTAATAAATATTACCTTTGAAAAATCAAAGCGTTTTTTGCTTTCACATAATTAGTTAACTAACTCTATACGAATAACTTTGGTCAGATTTAATAAAATACATACAACCTGCCTGTATAAAGTCACAACATGGTGCATCTAGTAGTTCCAAACCATTAAAAACAGATATTAATATTACTGTAGGCCTCGACATCTACTGCATCATCAAGCCAATCTTGCCTCAAGTTAGTAAACCGAACCATATTCTTTTTGAAACAGGTGACACGATAAAACCTATTAAAAATTGGAGACAAAGTGTGCTGTTTGTATTATTGCTTGATTTACAATCACAGGAGACTGCTACAAAGTAAGCAATTATCATTGGAAATTGGTCAGGTGGTCAAGATCATTCCATGGTGAATAGTTATAGATGGTGTATGATGATATCCCATTCGGGAAATTTCCCCTTGAATGATTTAAGAAAATCTAATGCAGGAAAATATTATTTCATTTTTAAATGTACAACTTTGTATGGATGAACTTGAATCAATAGCCAATTATGAATAATTACCTGTAACACAAACAGTTACACACACATACTCTGAATATAGCAGACGGTCTATTACGAAAACACTTTAGCTTCTTGTATTAAACTAAATTATATAGTATAAGGTAAGATTTCACACAAAGAAATAATGTTCACTTTGAAATGGCGGTACAACGCCATTTTGAAATTGAATGTTAATGTGCATGATTAGTCTCAGTTTTTAATTAAAATTGGCTTAAATTAACACAAATAATCCTTTGTTTTGATCTGATGTCTCATAATTCACAACCAATTGGTAGTCTTTTTCAAATAAGATGTAAAAAAAAGACATGTTAGTTTTCGCCTGCAACTGAACCAACTATCTCATGGTGTAACGTCTTGATTTGGATAATGTTCATGTTTCCGCCAACACCTACTGAGATAAAGTTGATCAATGCATCAACGATGACACTGCGCATTAAAGAGTCAACTAGCCTCACTTGATTTCACCGGTTGTTGATCCCCCTATAAGGCAACATATTTTCCATATTAACTCACACACACACTACACCACCAAAATAATGTTGTTACAGTAGTCTATCTGCCCTTGTAGATTTTTTCATTGGGTAAAAGTTGTCCTTCACTTGAGAACCGAAGCGTTATCTATTCGTGGTAACTTCCGTAATGTTCCGTACCTTGAGGAATTAAGTCCAGAAAGTCGCAACTTTTCGTCACTTGTAAACAAGCCTCTTTACTCGAAGGTTAACCAATGTTCTACGCTGCTCTTTGTCAGCCTTACGTGATGTAAAATAGCCTCAGTTGATTCAACCGTTGCAGAAATCCTGCTCTTCAAGTTACAAACTCCACACACGCAAGCACACAGAGGAAGACAAATCTTCTTTGATTACATATATACTAGGATTTTTGTTGCTTTTGCACTTGTCATTAGAGAGAATAATCGAGCAAATTGATAACGGCCCTAATTGGAATGTTTTACCTTAAAGGTCAGAAATTATTACGATAATACTATCTGCTAAACAATTATTGTTGTAGTTGAAGTTTATAGCACATTCTTCGTATAAAGAACGAACCCTTAACACGACAGTAACAACAGTAAACCTCTGGTCACAGGTAATTTAATTTCGCACCCATATACACATTGTAACAGTTGCTCTCGCGTCTTTTTGGGGGAAAGCCACCGTATGTACATGGCTTGATCGGTTTGAACTGTGAATAAGAGACAAGCGGTAATCAGTATAAAATGAAGTATGTTATAACACCTTTACACATGTTAAATTGCACATTTTGCGTGTTCGGTAGTAAAGCGTCATCCACTATCTGTTAAAATGTGGACGAAATTATTGACTAAAATCTTTAGAATAGTCTGGTAAGTCCAGCCAATTATTATGCAAAGGAATGTGTGTTTAGCATTTTCTGTTTGTAAGTCCTTCTCAGTAGCAACTGATTATAAATGTAAAATATGTTAAGAAATTATAACACGCATCAATCTTACATGATAAACGGGTTCTCACCTTTACCAATTTTACCTGATAAAGCCATGAGTATCGGCTTAGAAATTGTATAGAATGAGCCATACATTTCACTATGTTGATTATAACTAAAATTTTAAGTCCCTTGTTACACACATGAGTGAAAGAAAGGTAATTTAGTAAGACAAAGGACACAACCCAGTGATCCAGTCAGGATCTGAACATGTAATCCTTATAGTATATAAACCAATTTATCACATACGCTCTCGATTAACCATTTTATATGATTGCCAAATCTACCAATCAAAATGAAACGCAGTTCACACAAATGTAGAAAAAATTATTAAAGAAGCTTTACTGTTTCAAATTGTATCATCTGAAATGACGTAACATAGTCATGATTTATTAGGAATGGATCATTGTCATGAACGAAATATCCACTTCTAACCACGTCATATTTACCGGGTTGTTTGGCTATTATTATTAAGTAGCCAAGAAACTCGTTGAAATGTGTTTTGGTGGGTGGGGCGGGAGGCAGGGGTGAGGAGAGAAAAATCCCCCCTTTTATAAGTGGGAGGGCAGGGGTAATTTCCTGCCCCTCACTTCTCTAGCACAGGATGCACTCCACATCGTCGACCAAAACATTGAATTGTTGAAAATAAGATAGGCAGCCAATGGACGTTTTAGTCTCACATACATGATAATAATATTTTAACTATCTTGTAAAATTTAATAATATTGAAAATACACATGAAATATTCTCTCTAAACTAGTACAATAGATGGTTACAACTACCTGCTATGCCCATTAATTGTCTACAGTGTGGGGTTGTAATAAAAAGGACATTGTTTCCGAAAATCTATGAGGGTGTCACACTTTGACTGCTTACAATTATCTTATTTTAAGTAATAATTGGTACGGTTGTAAAATTGTCGAAATATAAAAAGCTTGCTTCGAATGATTTTTCATTTTAGCTTCAAAGACATGTTTTACGTCTTTAATAGATATGTTTAACAACTCATTCAGTGATGAATCTAGTTGAGTTATAAAGTATCTATGAAAAATTCACTAGAATCGACAATCAATTTCATACTTTAACTTTAACGCATTATGATTTCTTACAACAACAAAAAAGCAAAGCAGACAAAGGGAATTCAATTCATGTTTGACTTGCATGTATAAATAAAATCATCCGAGCGATTTCCATTGCCTTATATCCATTACGACAACCAGTTAAAAGGTTATGATACCACTACAGACATCAGCAGAGTATACCTTCCCACGAAAATACAAGTTCAATTGAATTTCATTGTCACGTAGCCATAAAACAATTAATTCCATTTTCATCCTGTTCATTTTCATTTTGAATCAGCACATATATTATTCAAATGAAAACACACAGATGTGCGCATGTACGGGTGTTTTTTAAGAACGACTCCTTGTTTTGATTCATAAACAGCGCTCCTCGCCTTACAGACAGATGCGCGAAGTGTTGCAATAAATTCATCATATTTACTGTGTCACAATACCGCGATCTACCGATATGGGATTTGTACCTGTTTTACATTGTTTTTTCATTTTTCTGATCACTTTTTCATTTTCCGAAGATATTGATTGTGCACGTGATTATCACTGTCAAGATGGACCTACAGTAAATTCAACAGACTGTTATATGGTTGAAGGTTGTGACTTATCGTTTCCAAATATTTCATTTTCATATAAATATAGATATATATATATGGCCTATTTAGATTTGATTTGAACTTCACCGAGCTGGCTACCGATCATCGAGCTCCCTTTCTTTACTCTGCAATATTCTGGGAGTTTGAGGAGCATACTTATGATCGCTATAGATTCCAAGTTGAATACCTTTATTCAGAACATGTGGAATTCTTTTTTAACTTTAATTTCTCAATCCTAAATATCCAACTAGAAGATGCTGGAACTTATCAAATTGACATAAAGGCTTCAAACAGGGACTGGACTGTCGGCCCCACTGTATTGCAACACACATACCGTCTATTTGGTAAGCTCTACCTAACATTTATCTACTCATACCCAGTTATGTATGACTAAAAGCCGTCGAGTGTTAGAGACACATGTTTAGAGTAACCAAAATCCCTTAAACATCTGGAAAAACGTTACTGTAAATTTTTAAATTCTTTACATGCATTGATGTTAGAAGTTACTTTGATTGAAAAAAAAAGGACAGAAATATCCAAATGATTAGCTGTTGGCGAAAAAAACATAGCTGTTCAATAAGAAATGACTCTAACTATTCGCTAACAAGGATGACATCATGTGTCTTTTCGTTTTCGTTTTCTGAAGTGATTTCAATATATTTCCACATTATAGAACTACCATTATAAACTGATGGTTATTAGGTAAGGTGGGTTGGAGGACATTCGAAATGGAGAATGTTGTTCAGTTCTTTGACAAAGTTTTACATATTCTTTGAAAACGAGGTGTGTATAGTTAATATAAATTACCTGATAACGGTACAATGAACAATGCGATTAATTTTATTCAATAAATTATTCAATATGTAAGGGTGAAGGATTCTACCGAAAAAGCAACGGAAGGTAAATAAAGGTCTCACCATTTGTAAGTGCGTTTTACTAATCTTCCTGCCATATGAATCCACGAGCCTGTTGTATTTAAACTGTGATAAAGTAACACTAACCGTAATTCGATGCAGATGATCGAGAACCATGAATATATTAATTCACCTGGGATGTGAAATATAAAGCCAACAAAAGAAAAACAGAATAGTAAATCCGGATTTTTTGTTAATACCTCATATGAAAGATGTTATTTTAGCCGTCAAATGATGATGTTTTGTTATCTACACTGTTGCATCATATTTTGAATTCACTCGTCAAGTCACCAGAGCAGATTAAAATAGAATGCGAATTCAGTTTTGTTCAATGTTTCACATGAGAGCATCTTCACTTTCAGGTACAGTCATTCCGTTTTTGATGAATGTATCACTTTAACATGATGAAGGTAATGTCTATATGCTTATGCTCTGTTGGTGCTTCATTTCAAGCTCCACGTTGCATTCTCATTCTCTGTTTTTCTCCGTATAATTCAGTATGAAAGTATAGTAATGACATTTGTCACATACTAAAGCTTGATTTTATGTAACTGTTTCAAAAGGCACGTATAAGCATTAAATTAATAACGAGAACACGAAAGGACAACAAACGATTCAAACACAAACACTCACCCTTCAACAAATATGTTTGTCATTAAATAACAATGTTATATTAAAATCATTAGCCTACTTCTTAGCTAATATAACTGCTCAAGTTAAAAATACAAAAAACAAAGCGATGTGTAAAATTCGAAACACACTCGTGCGTGCATGTTGTCACGTCGGAAATATATTTTCCAGACATGCACAATTGAAAGGAATTAACGCATGCGCGTTGTAACAAAGATCACTTTCTATCTCTTAGGCTATATGAGTTTTCTTATAAATGTAGGCACAAACGTACGTCTGCGACGTTGGACAGTTTTAAAAGTCGTTAGTTATTAAAACATGGATGTTTTCATTGTTTCAAAGTTTTTTCATCTTGCCATCTTCCTGGTATTATATACTTGTAACGTAATCGGTCGTAACTATCACTGCACAGAAGGACAAACAGTAAATTCAAAGGAATGCTACGCTATGCTAGCTTGTGACTTCTCGTTCCCGGATATTCCTGTTAATGAAGACAATATTGAATTATATATCAAAACCATATATGGATCTATATATATATATGGTTTGCGAGTAGCAATGAACTTCACCGGACGTACTAATGGAAACGTTTCCTCTAAAGGAATCTACTCCTACAACGGTATACAAAGAAGACAGAATCAGACAGTCAATCGATATTCATTTCAAGTAAAAGTAGACTATGTCGAGGAACATCGGTCCTACTACTGGCCTAACATTACTAAGGTTGATTTCTCTTTCTCTATCTTAAACGTTCAACGACAGGATGCTGGTACTTATCATCTGTCATTGACTGATGATGGCTCTCCGTATACTCTTTACTCTCATTATACCTATCATCTCTTTACAGTCTATCAGCCTCCTACACCCTTTGTTTGTCAAGGCCCCTCCTCATCCCCATCTGGCTCTTACCACATAACTATATCTTGTTCAATAACAAACGGGTTTCCACCGATAAATCTGGAAATGATCGAGCCAGAGGGCTGTGATTTTCAGAAACATTACACAGATGATAACGGTATTCAAGAGCTTTCTATTAACGTCATGTCTTGTGATCAGAACTCAACCGTTGGATGCATCGCTACTCAGGAACAGCTGGAGTTCTTTTCTACACCGCAGTATTCTGGCCGATGTGAGTTTAACATCTCTAAAAGTAATCCAGGTGAGTTTCTTGTCATTTTTATTATCAACCGTGTACGCAAATGCTATGAAAGAGAAAAGTGTCTATTCATTATTTGTATAGCCATCGCTTAACATATAAATATACCCCTACCCCAAACTATCCAAGACCAATTTCTGAATACTAAATCGCACCAACAGAAGCTTTTACTTTTCTAACTGCTTATTCCCCGTTAATGTTGAAGTATCCAATTTTAATCCAAAATGACTTTAAGCTCAGTGTTTCCTTGCACACGTTGCTCCGAAGTCGGTGGGCTGGTGGGTATGGTTAAGGGACTTCTTGTTTTTGATCCCAAGCTCCATTTTACAGGCGCCTCCTGATATTCCTGTCCTGTCATTGCCAGGTTCATTTTTGCAAACGTTCAACGCTAACGTACAAAAACACGTGAACTTTCTTCAAGTGATATTTATTGATAAGTACAGTGATACAAAGAAGCCTTGTTATGTTGTTTAATAGTCTTCAATTTTAAGAAACGGAGACCTGCACGTAGGGGCGGATATAGCTACATTAGAACATATGATAGTTATAACCATGGAAGACGGCACAATTGCATGATTGACATAAGATTTTGACCTTAGAGCCTAAAATAGTATGAATTAAATATTAGAATAAAATAAAACTGCTGGCAAACTGTTTATCCACTAGAGAGCCTGTGTGGGAGAAGGTGTAAAAGTAAGTTGGCCTGACATTCGATTCTAGCAGGATCTTCTTCAAAGGCTAAATGACAAGTATTAGGACAAATATAAGGACAGATATTAGGACAAATATAAGGAAATACTTATAACCTTTGTGTGGTGACCTAGTTGAGGCAGCATATTTTTGTAATTAAAAGTGGACTGTTGTTACCGTTTTGGTGTATGCCGAATGGGTGAAGATATAGTGTGGGCTCATGGTAGAATTAAATAGTGGGATAAGCGACATTGCTTGCCCTACGTTCACTATGTGAAACATTCTGTCATATTCAGTTCACATCCGTTTGTTTTTTTTTAAGAAAACCACCGACATCTCTGCACAACCTTGTCAGTGTGACATTCGCTTTTCAGATTGAAGGCGATTTTCGTTTCATATTGTAAGATTTCACGCAGTATTTCATTGAAATATCAATGAGATTTCGATTCTTTAACATTTAAAAGTTACTTAGCCAAGCACCGGGCGCAAAAGCTTTGTACAGCGTCAGAGGATTATTTCGCATAACCAGCGTTTAGTTTATATTTACCTGTATATAAACACATTACTGTCACATAGTCATATGGTTTGCAAATGGAAACTATGAAAGAGATTTATCATCATCCATTCTCTGAGAGTAACAAATGGTAAGCTGAGCATTGAAAGGATAAGCGAGAAAAATAAACATTGGTTCTTTGCCTTCTACAATCAACACTCCGAAGGCAGATTAACAGGAATTGAGAAATACTTATATTATTTCACTGAATACTGTGACCAAAGTATTTTATTTTCCTGTGTTAACACTTCCGTGCATGCGCACAATCCTTAACCTCTTCTAGAATACCTTGTGTCTACTATTGGTTTCTATCGAAAGAAGACTTCACTGCAAAGTTAGTCGGCGGTCGCTTTAAAGAACAGCGTAAACATTGTTAAAGATGACACTGCAGATTTAGACAGCCGTGTTCGTAACGTACAGGATAATCATTGTTAAAGATAAGATATCTTTACAAATGGAGATTTTACAATTTTTCATTTTATTCGTCGTAATGTCCCAGTAAATGTCATTGTCTGAGTGTATCGATTGTAATTTTAATTGTCAAGATGGACCAGCTATCAGATTGACAGGTTTTTATTCTGTTGTAGGATGTGACTTTGCCTTCTGAGATATTTCCTTTTCATATAAATATGAATTATATATATATATATAATATATATATATACTTCGATTTCAGTTGAACTTCACTGAGATGGCCCACATCGGAGTGACATCTACCCGTACTTTTGCTGAAACTGAGCTGTTATGGTCAAATGGTGAGCATATAGTCAATCAATATTTGTTTTAATTACTCACTTGAAAATTATTCATCGTATTTTTATGATTTTAGTTTTACAGTTCTAAACCTCCAACCAGAAGATGTTGGAACGTATCAAGTGCCATTGGTCGAATATGATCATAATATTATACATGCTACTCTCCTACAGCATACTTACCGTATGTTTACAATTTATCATCCTCTTTCACCTCTCCTCTGTGACATGAAAACTCTTACTTTACTTCAGAATAATAACTTTTACTTTGAACTGACATGTTCCAGACCAGACAAATATATCCAGTTGCTTGTTATTGAAATGAGGGAAATTTGAGAAACACTATTATTCACTTAAAGGTAACATTTAATGTGTTTAAAATTTATATTACCTCGTGTAGTGGTAATTCAACAGTTGGCTTTGTCGCTACTCAGGGACACTTGGACTTCATGTCCATCACCAGTTACTCTAATAGTTGTGCTTGGGAAGTTCCAAAGACATGTATATAAACAGGCAGGAGTGGGCTGGGGATAATCCCGAAATTATTGGCCCAGTAAATTGGGTTGCAGTCATAAATTGCTGAGCACTCTTTAAATTATATTTCGTGGGAGAGTGATACTTTTGGCATCCTGGTTGGAATAATTTCTCCGTCGATAGGGCTGGTAATAGTACCGCATAAAGTTTTAAACTTATGCACACTCCTCGTCGGCTTACAAATGTTGTAATGTTGTTGTTCGTTTTTCATGCTGTCCACAACTTACTATCACGCACAAGATCAATTCCGTCTCATTAAATATATGAAAAGTATTCTAAGGTCAAGGTTGTCTTGCCTCACAACATTTTCGTATTTCAGTGGTTTTATCCGTCACAGACTCAAGTATCAAATACGTTTACTATCGATGTACGCATAAACAGTGAATTCCTAACAAGATAATTATTAAAGTACAGTAAAACGCTCTCATGTGTTTCTACTTATCATATATCATAGACTGATGATAACTCGCGTATACACTTTACTCTCATCACATCTAACAACTCTTTACATTATACCAGCCTTCTACACCTCTTATTTGTCAAGGCCTTTCCTCATCTCCATCCTATAACACGTCGCCCTATCTTGTTCAATAACAGACGGGTTTCCACCGATAAATCTGGAAATAATCCAATGCGTGGGCTGTGATTATCGGAAACATTACACAGCTAATAACGGACTAAAGAGCTTTTAGTCTACGTTACTTATTGTGATCAGAACTCAACCATTGGATGCATCTGTACCCAGGAACAGTTGAAGTCCCTTTCTACATCACAGTGTGCTGACAGATGTGAATTTAACATCTCTAGAACCGATCAAGGTTAGTCATTACTTTAAGTCATTACGTTATTTGAATGGAAAATGTATCTTAAAGAAAACAAGACAGCGACATTCCTTATGAAAATTTCTAGTTCAGTATTTGCATATTTTATTGCTGTAACATTCATTAGCGTAATATTAACACTAACAATATAACTGCTATTTTGTGTCACGAATATAAGTTTAATGCTATGACGATCAATGAATACAATCATCACATTAATGTTGTTAACCCTATAACCCTGAACCCTTTAAGGTAAAACAGAATCCAAAGAGAGCGTTAAATTGTTGTGTATCGATAGAGGTATTCATTTGTTATAGCATTTGAAAAGAATCTACACAATTTAATTCAAAGTTAATAAAGTTAATATAAACTATAAAAGGTTATTGTAAAGAATGGTTATAAAGGTCATTCGTGAGAAAATGTAATTGCCACTTTTTTAAACTGACCATGCTTTCACTTTTGAAAGTAAAACATAGCAGTGTAATTTCTCTTCTGTTTTCCCACATACAGGCTAACGATTTGAATAGTTGCTTTGATTCGTGAACAAATCACTTCCTTAATTGATTTGTTTTTAATCTTTCAATGTCAAACAATGTTTAATAACAAAACAAAGTACACTGTATTTTTTATGATACTCTCATGAATAAGTTAAGTGATCAACGACTGTCTCGGATAAACAGAGATTTTTCTTTGTAGGGATTCTTTTCAACACATTCCAGACAGCTCGGTAGTTACGAAAAGAGTAGCAATAAAATAAGTAAGTTTATGCCATTGCGAGTTTCGCAGTGGCTGTTAAATGCATTTAAAAACTTAAACCATTATGCGGGGGACGAAAGTATTGTGTTTTTTCATGAACAAAATATAGGAAAACATGCTTTATCCAATTCGTAATTTGTTTAATATAACTTCTTCTCTTGATAGGTCATCAACTACTTCAAAAAAAGAACAACGGTTGCTGTTATTACATCACATTTAAGAAATAATGATTTATTTGATAGTAATACTATTTTTGAAACCAATAAATAAGTGCTTTAACATATATACTTGTGCTTAAAGCATCTCTTTAAGTTAAATTTTATTTTTTTCAATGCCATTATTTATTTAAATTTTATTAACAGTGTGGTTGATTGGGTTGGATAAGTAAAATTATAATTATAATTTAAAGTTTGTTTATGTACCGTGTCATGTAGTCATTACAGAATACAGAACAGAATTATAAAACAAAGAGAGAAAACGGTCGAAATGGACTGGAGAAATCACAATCTATAAATTTTTTAATAAAAACAACTACATTCAGTTCAGATTCTGTAGCTGGAAAATATTCATGCCTGACGACAAACATCAATTCATCATGTTTTTCTAAAAAGTGCTTCTTTTTATACTCTCATTCTCCCATTACAGCGCCCTCTTAACCCGGGGCACGTATCCTCCCTTGCCCCTCCCCCCAGCTACGCCACTGGTATGTCATGCCTTTGATCAGCCCAAACGGCTGAGTAAGCTGAAAGTGCGAAACAGGCGTCAATCAAACCTCCAAACATTGTTCACGAACTGATTTAAAATCATATAATAATACTTAATACTAATTATATAATCAGTAAAGTGGTATCAAATAAAACGTGTATGTTTGGATCTTGTTATTACTGTTGGTTAGCCCAAACAGCTACGTTAGCTGAAAGTGAGAAACAGGCCTCAAGAAGTTTCAAAATATTGTTTTACTGATTTAATTGAACTATGGGTGTATTGTAGACACCTCTCTGATCTAACAGAAGTTCACAAGAAATAGTGCCATGTTTAATGGACTTTCGATTTGCTTGTGTAATAAACACAACTTAAATTGTGAACATTTCCAATGCCAGTTATGAGAACAAAAGACTTTCAATATATTTAAAATGAGTATGCTCTGAATTATGAAAGTAAAACCCGGAAGCAGAATAGGTGTCTATATTACCTTTCCTACGAAAACAAGTTACCCAAACCTGTTTCGATCAAGAAATGAAATCACTTCCTTCATTTATTCTACACAAGATCAAACAATATTCGAAAAAGAAACAATGAATATTTACCTGACGTTTTACTCATTGAATCGAGTATAAAAGACAAAACTATAACTATGCTGAACAAATATTAAAATTGTTAAATGAAAATGAATGGCAACCACCATTTCAAAATTAAGTGTATCATTTGACAAGATAATCAGAGAAGAGAAAATGATAGCATTTATTATATAATATATCTTTAGCGTTTGTGCTAGACTCTATAGACAATCGTTTGGTGTTCAATGTTTTTCTTTTATCATCATTTCTGGTCATATTTTTCTTTAAGAGACCGTTCTTGGTATCGTCTGGCCATTAAGGTCAAAGAGATTTCAAATAATTGATTATTCCGTAGGACAGAATGAGTATTCTTTACGATTCCAGATGGGTCGTTTGTTCTTCCCTCGGTTTTGTACATATCCTTTTGAGTGCTGTCTGATTTTGTAATATTAGTTTTTTTTTTATTGATTCAAGATATATTGTAGGTGTCCAAGAGGTTTTGGATCTTTTCCTATTGGTGTTTGGGATAATGTGATGTCGTGTTTTAGAGGACTAGTTTACGCTGTTTCCAAGTAAAATTCACTATTTTATGTTCATAATTTTCATAATTTTTTCATAATTAGTTATTTGGGTTTTGTTTTAATCAATTTGTCAATTATTTGTCAATTTATATGCATTTTTGTATAATTGTGTTTAAATTAGTTAAATTAATTTGAATACTTTATCTTTCCAGCATTTTTGCACCAATCTTGATGTACCGCACTGTGTAAAAGTCTAATTATTTTTCCAGTCACGGACTACTATTTAGTTTGTCATTTACAGTTGATCAGTATGCGGTTGGCGCATTATTTACAGATATGCTTTAGAAAGCAGGATCAACTTTCAAAAGCCTGACCCAACTACCCGCGGTAGAACTCATCTTATATCAATTTGGCGCTCACATGGTACTTATTGAGGTTTCAATTTGGTACTCTCCGTACCACCGATTCCCTTGACTCTAGGTTCTTATCTAATCTGGCATTTCGCGGACCTCTCATGAACTAACCTCGTTGTACCTTCAACACTCATTTTATTGAATTTATAATAAAGAAAATCTTCTCATTGGCAAAGTGTACAGGTTACTCGCCGTAAGTGTCCTCTGATATCCGCCGTATAGCACTTATCCACCGTAGCATTTCACTCTGTGCTAACCAAAACGCCTCGTTTTACCTGGAATAGCTACGGTTTTAAGAATCTACTTTAAATAAAAGTTAACTTCTACGCACTTTATTCCGTCCATTGAACTATAGTAGAAGAGAGTTATAAATATAATGACTGTAATCTATATGAAGGTGTATGAAGAGAAGCTAATTTTCAACTAATTTTCTAAAAATAAAGGCCAGTTCGCCTACAGGTTCACCAACCCCTCCGGCCCAAACGCCATCCCCTGGCTACGCTGATATTATATGCTTCAAACGTGATTCTCCGTTACGTCCTACTCATCTTTATCTATTTTCTATGTCTCTGCAGGTAAATGCTAACTGCAATGCTCAATATAATGGCGCGCTTCTTTTGTACCTTTAAACGATTTGTGGTTTGCCCTTTTCTCAAGTCTAATGACGCTTACATTCAGCGGATTGAGAGAATTACACGGTCTTCATTGGGAATGAGTACATATAATTCACTTGACAATGTTCGCGTAGGTTCTACTAACTGTATTTTGTCTCACAAATTTACCACATAATAAAACAATATACGTAATAATAAATAATCTAATCATTTAAATAAATATAATTTTATTCAAAGTAGAGAGCGAGGGCAACTCACACGCAAACACCCCATGAACATGCGTAATGAACAGGCTTTTATGTATTCATGTTGGCGTTACAGTGTCACATATTTTGTATTCAAAGATATGTAACGGGTGAGATGAACAAGTACTTGGTACTGATAGATAAGCGATCTAACTTAATCTCGTTACTGCTCATCGAACTATCAGTGATATTTCTTTCTTTCTTTTTTTCTCGTTGATGCATTCATCATCTTTCTTCGGGATCGGCGATATGACAGCGGTGAGCTTACTTACGAGTCAAGAAGTGTAGAAGACTTGCTCTAGTTGAAGTTCTATGTCGATCTCAGTGGATATTGTTATCACAGCAGCTGATTCACGAGTGGGGTGTTCACCACTTTCCTCATTTTAACCTAACATCAACATTTAAAAGAAGCACAGTTGCGCTTAGACTTAATATTAAACCTAATTTATAGTTTACAAATTCCTCAGATTGTTCAATTTTCCATAAGGATGCTCCTAACATACCCACACCCAGAATAGGAGGCACCGACCGAAGGGCAATCCATTTCCTTAAAAAAAAACACAGATTCGCCCCAATTAATAGTTTGATATCGCTTACGAGGCACACGGGAACGTATGAAATGAGACCATCTTTGTGAGGTAGCAGCTATTCTGAGAGATGATGTTGGGGTAGAAAGTGATATTATAATACATGAGAGGGCCAATCAACTGGCTGACAAACTTTGAGAATATGATTGTTGTAAAAGAGTAGGAATGTTGGAAGACGTGACTTTTGTTAAATAACAATAATGTTTAAAAGTTAGCGACGTTAAGACATAATTAATATTCTTTTACGATGGTAAAAAACGATCAAATGAACGAAATGGAAGATAGAAGGTTGGTTAAAGTAGGAAATATAGGAGGGGTTAACATTCCATGTTTCACACAACATACAATAAGTCGTATAACTCGATGAAGCAAGAAATAATATAGATCCTTTTATTCAAAGATATTTAATAGATATTGTGAAACATGCCGTCGAATTTGTTCATTACATCTTCATCCCATAAGTTACTGTGAGGTATTAAAAGACATGTTAAAATAATAATAGAAATCAACGTGTATAATCAATGTCTTTAAATACACATATTATAATAAGATTGGCCAATGGTAAGGAGAGCGTGTTACTTATCGTTCACAAATATTAGGTACTTGTTTTGGGTACGTGAAAACTATCTTTAATTAACTTTGAAAGAATAGCACAAAGGACGTTATTTTAATGTCAAAATACAAGCATCATTTCACATGTAGGAGCTCAAAGACCACAGCTTGTCATTTAGAAACAAGAGATAACTTTCTCTTGAATGTGAGTGAGGGCGACATTTCAGTTTCATAGACCTTATTTAAAAAGTTCACAATGTAAAAATCGAGGGCACTTGCAATGCTTTTTATCTATAAATCTATAAGAATCGAATATAAAGGTCTTTGGCAATGCTTCCATCGCATGGTAACATCTTGGTGCTGGGGTAATCTCCCGAGAACGTAAGACAAGCATGAAATGTGTTTTTCTCGTCTCAGACATACCGTCTGGGACGGTGGCTGAATACACTAGTCCATCAACCGCCAAGGTTCTTAGCTGCGTAAAATAAATAGAAAAGTATAGCTTGTTAAAAGAGTAAAAACAATTGGACGGCAAATATTCGCCCCTTAAAATGAACCGCAATGACTGTCATCTCTTATACTCCTTTATCACATCAAAATGGCAGCCCCCCGACACTGAATTCAACCCATATGTCTCCTAAATATAGCAATTATTTCCTTAAACATGTTGATGCTGCGGGTTGTTCACCAAAGTAATCCATGTTTGCTGAAAGTCATTTCCATACACACAGTCTGGAAATACCATTACGGCATTAGAGCATTGAATATGCAGCGTTAACCTTCCCCCTCGCCACCGTCGGAACTGAGTAGAAAAGGAGTGGAAGAGACGAATCGACGTGAAATTACAACCTGATTTATTCAGATAATCAACCCGGTATCACTTCAGTTACACAAACAAAAGATAGTCGCTAGTTTCGGTCAATGTGTACTGCGGTATTGACCGTTAAAACTCAGTACAATTCAAGTACTTAATCTAGTTCAATTTCATTTCAATCACTTAATCAATAAAAACGAAGATATAAACTTACTCCAGAGAACATGAATGTAGATAAATAGAAATGAATAAAACTATGCAGGGTAGATCAAACAATATGCTAATTGATTGAGGTGACTAGGGCTGCTGAGAAAGTTTAAAGGAAACATGTAGAGGAGAATCAAAAAAGATGAAGAAGAAAATTCTTTGCTTGCAAAAATGATCTCACCCCGTCCACCCTACCTATATCACCCACGGCATAACAACGGCCCTTGGAAACAGGTCTCGACAAGCCGAAAACCTGATTATAGCTGGCTGTTATTTTACTGCAGGCTACGCAATCTCATTCACCGCCAAGCAATCTTGCACAATGAGTTAATGAATTGAACAATCATCGATGCCATATTCTTCTCGATACAGGCGAATTGTACACACCTCGACAAATTAGTATATGTTTGCCTAGTTGACAAGCTATTCTATGCATACTTTTAAGAACAGTCACCCAGGAAAGAACCTGGTCACGAAAACCAAACTACCAAATTACCGAACGACTGATCCGCTCTCAACCCCAGTCCCCTTGCATCGATAGTCTGATTGTGTGCTCATCGTCGGGTGTGTATCACCATTCCCCTCGAAAGGGAAAAGATACTACACATGATCTTAGCCAACAGGCCGAGAAGCGATTATATGCATTGGCATTTTTGACGAAGAATACCAACGTGATCAGGTTCTGTGCTGCACGTGGCTGGACAACACGCCAAATATTGTGTTTTTCACTAGTTGTCGGGTTATACTAACGCAGTTAGTCTGCAACTGGTCTGTTTCATTAGGAGCAGCGTAACTTTCCTATTGGTTTTCATTATTGTCAATGAAAGGTGGTCAGGTGTTGAAGGTCATTCCAATGCCAATTTGCTGGATGATGTATATAAGAGAGACAGATAAAGACATTCCACCCGACATATTGTCCTCTGTAATATATGCTCATAACAATCGATCTCCTACTTGAAAGGAACAAGAACATTTAATAACATACTCTATCTACTCATATCACCTGAAGAAATATGCGGTTAGAATTCTATAACTTCCTCTTGTTATATAGTGGAGCAGCGCCATCTGAATCTAAATGCTTATGAGCATGGTAACTAGACTAGTTTAATTGTTAATTAATTTTATTTTATTGATAAATAAAAAATGACAGATATTGCAACTACGTAATGCACTTTGACGTTCTCTCAATGCTTTTTGGCAGTCATCACATGATGTCCTGTCACATTCATGTATTAAATTGCGTCGCAAATTCATTACTGATTCGTAATGAATTATTTTTCAATTACAAATTGTGAAGGGGCAGGAGTTTGCTTTTCGCCCCATTGTTTAGTACGGCATGTACTCCACGGAGTTGTTGGATCATTCCACTTTGTAATTGAATTATTAGAAAATAACACTAGGAAAGCAACATGGTCGGATTTTTGTTCCATATACCTCGATCATAACGATTCAATAAACTTGGACGACCTGCAGAACGTATTGAATAATACACATAAATATCATCACTAAACTATTTAAAGATGGCTTTTATTATTATTTTTTATTCAAAAAGGAAAAAAAATTATAATGTAATAAATGTTACCTTTAACAAATCAAAGCGTTTTGTGCTTTCACACAATTAGTTAGCTAACACTATACGAATGACTTTGGTCAGATTTAACAAAATACATACAACCTGCCTGTATAAAGTCACAACATGGTGCATCTAATAGTTCCAAACCATTAAAAGCAGATATTAATATTACAGTAGGCCTCGACATCTACTGCATCATCAAGCCAATCTTGCCTCAAGTTCGTAAACCGAACCATATTATATTTGAAACAGGTGACACGATAAAACCTATTAAAAATTGGAGACAAAGTGTGCTGTTTGTATTATTGCTTGGTTTACAATCATAGGAGACTGCTACAAAGAAAGCAATTATCATTGGAAATTGGTCAGGTGGTCAAGATCATTCCATGGTGAATAGCTATAGATAGTGTATGATGATATTTCATTCGGGAAATTTCCCCTTGAATGATTTAAGAAAAACTAATGCAGGAAATATTATTTCATTTTTAAATGTACAACTTTGTATGGATGAACTTGAATCAATAGCCAATTATGAATAATTACCTGTAACACAAACAGTTACACTCACACATACTCTGAATATAGCAGACGGTCTATTACGAACACAATTTAGCTTTTGTATTAAACTGAATGAAATAACCTTAGGTTAGATTTCACACAAAGATATAATGTTCACTTTGAAATGGCGGTACAACGCCATCTAAAATTGAATGTTAATGTGTATGATTATTCTCAGTTTTTAACTAATAATGGCTTAAATTATCACAAATAATCACCTCGTTTTGATCTGATGTCTCATACTTCACAACCAAAAATACATGTTAGTTTTTGCCTGCGACTGAACCAACTATCCCAAACAGTGTAACGTCTTCATTTGGATAATGTTCATCTTTCCCCCAATGCCTACTGAGATAAAGTCGATCACTGCATCACTGCGCATTAAAGAGTCAACTAGGCCCACTTGATTTCACCACTTGTTGACCTACCTATAAAGCAACATATTTTCGATTTTCCATATTTACTTACACACACTACACCACCAAAATAATGTTACAGTAGTCTCTATGCCCTTGTAGATTTTTTCATTGGGTAAAAGTTGTCCTTCACTTGAGAACCGAAGCGTTAGCTATTCGTGGTAACTTCCGTAATTTTCCTTACCTTGAAGGTTTTAAGTCCAGGAACTCGCAACTTTTCGTCACTTGTAAACAAGCCTCTTTACTCGCAGGTTAACCAATGTTCTACGCTGCTCTTTGTAAGCCTTACGTGGTGTAAAATAGCCTCAGTTGAGTCAACCGTCGCAGAAATCCTGCTCTTCAAGTTGCAAACTACATACAAGCAAGCACACAGAGGAAGACAAATCTTCTTTGATTACATATATACTAGGATTTTTGCTCCTTTGCACTTGAGTAAATAATCGAGCAAATTGATAACGACCCTAATTGGATTTTTTTACCTTAAAGGTCAGAAATGATTACGATTACGATTATTGCTGTAGCTGAAGTTTATAGCACATTCTTTGTATAAAGAACAAGCCCCTAGCACGATAGTAACAACAGTAAACCTCTGGTCACAGGTAATTTAATTTCGCAACTATATACACATTGTAACAGTTGCTCTCGCGTCCTTTTGGGGAAATCCACCGAATGTACATGACTTGATCGGTTTGAACTGTGAATAAGAGACAAGCGTTAATCAGTATAAAATGAAGTATGTCATAACACCTTTACATGTTAAATTGCACATTTTGCGCGTTCTGTAGTAAAGTGTCATCCACTATCTCTTAAAATGTGGACGAAATTATTGACGAAGACATTTATAATAGTGTGGTAAGTCCAGTCAATTATTATGCAAAGGAATGTGTGTTTAGCATTTTCTGTTTGTAAGTACTTCTCAGTAGCAACTGATTATAAATATAAATATATTAAGAAATTATAACACACATCAGTCTAACATGATAAACGGGTTCTCACCTTTACCAATTTTACCTGATAATGCCATGAGTATCGGCTTGGAAATCGTATAGGATGAGCCATGCATTTCACTATGTTGGTTATAACCAAAAATTTAAGTCCCATGTTACACACATGATTGAAGAAAGGTAATTTAGTAAGACCAAGGACACAACCCAGTGATCCAATCAGCCAATCAGGATCTGAAAATGTAATCCTTATAGTATATTAACCAATTTATCACAAACGCTCTCGATTAATCATTTTATATGATTGCCAAATCTACCAATCAAAATGAAGCTTTAACTGTTTCAAATTGTATCATCTGAAATTACGTAATATAGTTATGATTTATTAGGAATGGGTCATAGTCATGAACGAAATCTCCACTTCTAACCACGTCATATTTACCGGGTTGTTTGGCTATTATTATTAAGTAGCCATCAAACTCGTTGAAATGTGTTTTGGTGGGTGGGCGGGAGGCAGGGGTGAAGATTTACCCCTTTTATAGGTGAGAGGGGCAGGCGTAATTTCCCGCCCCTCACTTCTCTAGCACAGGATGCACTTTACATCGGCGACCAAAACATTGAATTATTCAAAATAAGCTAGACAACCAATAGACGGTTTTTAGTCTCCATACATGATAATAATTTTTTAACTATCTTGTAAAATTTAAGAATATTGAAAATACACATGAAGTATTCTCTCTAAACTAGTACAATAGATGGCTACAACTACATGCGTTGCCTACTAATTGCCTACTATATAGGATTGTAATAAAAAGGGAAATTTTTTGCGAAATCCTATGAGGGTGTCTCAGTTTGAATGCTTACAATTATCTTATATTGAGTAATAATCGTTACGATATAAAGTTGTTGAAATATAAAAACTTGCGTCAAAGGATTCCTCATTTCAGCCTTAAAGATATGTTTTCTGTCTTTAATAGATACGTATAATAACCCATTCAGTGGTGAATCTGGTCAAGTTAGATAGTAAACCTATGTAAAATGCACGAGACTCGACAATCAATTGCATACTTTAAAAGCTTAAGGCATTATAATTTCTTACAGAAAATGCAGACACAGGGAATTTAAAACTGTTTGACTTGCATGTATTGAATAAAATCATCCGAGCGATTTCAACTAATTTTCATCCATTAATATTACAAGTTAAAAGGTTATGAAAACACTACAGACATCAGCAGAGTATACCTTCCCTCGAAACTACAAGTTCAATTGAATTTCATTGTCACGTCATCCTCTTCATTTTCAATTTGAATCATCACATATATTATTCAAATGAAAACACACATGCGCTCATGCACGGGTGTTTCTTAAGAACGACTCCTTATTTTGATTCATAAACAGCGCTCCTCGCTTTACAGACAGATGCGCGAAGTGTTGCGATAAATTCATCATATTAACTGTGAATAATTGTCACAATACCGCGATCTATCGATATGGGATTTGCACCTGTTTTACATTGTTTTCTCATTTTTTTGATCACTTTTTCATTTTCCGAATATATTGATTGTGATTGTCACTGTCAAGATGGACCTACAGTAAATTCAACAGACTGTTATGTGGTTGTAGGTTGTGACTTATCGTTTCGAACTATTTCATTTTCATATAACTATATATATATATATTTACTTAGATTAGATTTGAACTTCACCGAGCTGGCTTCCTATGATGAGGTTCCTCTAGCTCCATTTCTTTACTCTGGATTGTTCCGCAGGTATGAGGTTCATACTTACGATCGTTATCTATTCCAAGTTGAATACCTTATTGCCACCATGGGGATTGCTTTTATAACTTTTCTCAATCCTAAATATCCAACTAGACGATGCTGGAACTTGTCAAGTTGACATAAAGTCTACAAACATCGACGGGACTGTCGGCCCGACTGTATTGCAACACACATACCGTCTATTTGGTAAGCTCTACCTAACATTTATCTACACAAACCCAGTTACGTATGACTAAACATCGAGTGTTACAGACACATGTTCAGAGTAACCAAAATCGTTGAAACATCTGGCAAAACGTTAATGTAAATTTTAAAATTCTTTACATGCATTGATGAGAAGTTACTTTGATTGAAAAAAAACGGACAGAAATATCCAAGTGATTTAGCTGTTGGCGAAAAAACAAAGAGTTTAATAAGAAATATAATAATAATATAATAAATACTATATATTAATGAATGTGAATGTATCACCTTAAAATGATGAAGATAATGTTTATATGCTTATGCTCTGTCAGTGCTTCATTTCAAGCTCCACGTTGCATTCTCATCTTCTGTTTTTCTCGGTCTAACTCAGTATGAAAGTATATTAATGACATTCGTAACATACTAAAACTTGATTTGATGATACTGGACAGTACTGTTTTAAAAGCCACGTAAAAGCATTAAATTAATAGCGAGAGAACAAAAGGACAACAAACGATTCATACACACATACCCTTATAAAAATATGTTTGTCATTAAAAAACAATGTTATATTAAAATCATTAGCCTACTTCTTAGCTAATATAACTGCTCAAATTAAATAGAAAAACCAAGCGATGTTTAAAATTCGAAACACACTCGTACATGCATATTGTAATGTCGAAAATATATTTTTCCAGGCATGCACAGTTGAAAGCAAACTAACGCATGCGCATTGTAACAAAGATCACTTTCTATCTCTCATAAGAGTTTTCAAAATAAATGTAGGCACAAACGCATATCTGCGACGTTGGATAACTTTAAAAGTCGTTAATTATTTAAACATGGATGGTTTCATTGTTTCAAAGTTCTTTCATATTGCCATCTTCTTGGTATTATATACTTGTAACGTAGTCGGTTATAACTACCACTGCACAGAAGGACAAATAGTAAATTCAAAGAAATGCTACGCTATGCTAGGTTGTGACTTCTCGTTCCCGGATATTCATATTACTGAAGACTATAATGGTGTAAAATCTATAGAAATGAATGGTTTACGAGTAGCGATGAACTTTACAAGACGTACTTATGGAGACGTTCCCTCTAAAGGAACTTACTCTTACTACGGTTCACTAGTCGAACTAAATCAGACAGTCAATCGATATTTATTTCAAATAAAACTAGAATATATCGAGAAAGATGGATCCCCCTACTGGCCTAACATTGCTAAGATTGATTTCTCTTTCTCCATCTTAAACCTTCAACGAAAGGATGCTGGTACGTATCATCTATCATTGACTGATGATGAATCTCCGTATACTCTTTACTCTCATCACACCTATCATCTCTTTACAGTCTACCAGCCTCCTACACCTCTTGTTTGTCAAGGCCCCTCCTCATCCCCATCTGGTTCCTACCACGTTACTATATCTTGTTCAATAACAGACGGGTTTCCAACGATAAATCTGGAAATGATTGAGCCCGAGGGCTGTGATTTTCAGAAACATTACACGGATGATAACGGTATTCAAGAGCTTTCTGTTGACATTACGTCTTGTAATGAGAACTCAACTGTTGGATGCATCGCTACCCAGGAATCGATGGCGTTCCTTTCCACGCCACAGTATTCGGACAGATGTGAATTTAACATCTCTAAAAGTAGTCCAGGTGAGTCTATCATTTATTTAATTAGCCGTGTACGCAAAAAGAGAGAGAGAAAACTGTGTATATATCATTTTGAAAGTCATCGCCCAACATATAAAAATACCCCACCCACTTAGAAAATGTTTCAGACTGAGAATAATTTCTGAATACTAAATCGCACCAACACAATCAATGCACTTCTCTAACTGCTAGTGCCCTGTTACAGTTAGTACAAAAAATTTAACCCAATATGACTTTTAGCTCTTTCAAAGTGTTTCCTTGCAAGTGTTGCTCCGAAGTCAGTGGGCTGGTGGGTGTGCTCCAGTGCCTCCTTTTTTTTAACCATAGGCTCCATTACCGTACAAACACACGAGTACTTTAGTACAGTACTCCAGCGAAGCCTTGCTGTGTTGATTCATAGTCTTCATATGTAATTTAAAGGAACGGAAAACCGCACGCAGTGTGACGGATATACGTAACACTAGAACATAATATGTTTTAACATATATGTTAGTTACAACCAAGGATGACGACACCATTCACATAGGATTCACATAGGCATTGACCTAAGAGCCTATAAAAAATTTAAACTTTAGCAAGTATTAATATAAAATGAAGGCAGTACCTATAGTCTTTAATTAATGGTGTATTAACTTAATTGAGGCAACATTTTCTGGTAAGGAAATTGGACTGTTGTCATTTCAGTTGGTTTTGGTGTGTATCGAATCTGTGAAGATAAAGAGTGAGTTCATGGCATATTTAAATGAACGAGCGACATTAATTTCCCTACGTTTACTATCTTCAGTTCACATTCATGTTTTACGAAAACCTGCAATACATTGTTAGTTAGTAAGTAATTTAGTAATATTTACTTTAAGCAGTATTATGATCTCCCAGCACTCACCATTTTAAATTTAAGCACGTAAAATTTCTGTAAAGCAACGTGTGAAAGTCAAATTAAAACCCACTATCCTTGTTCAGTAAATGGGTAGTGTATTATGGTTATACGATGTCACACTCTTTAATTGGTGACTCCCCCTGGAAAATTACCCCCCCCCCCCAGACAACCCCCTGGACGAGTACCCCCGGATAATTCCCACCTAGGTAATACCCACCATGGACAATTCCCACCAGAGAAAACTCCACCTGGACAATATCCCACCCCGGTCGACTCCCCCACCAGACAATTACCTCCCGGACAATTTCCCATGGAAGTCCCCTTGGACAATTTCCCCCGGACACTTTTGGCCCACAGATTATTGTCAATCGGGAGCACCAAATTGGGACGATTTTATAACTGTGCGTGCGTACTATATTATTTTATATTCGCATAACCAACGGGCCCAACTCACCTGAGAAAAAAATATTCGCGACGTTAAAAGATACGAGTATCTTTGTGCGAGAGTGCATTGGTGATATATTTATTTATTTCCGTTTTCTGTGTGTAAACCATGTAGAGAGTGACTTTCGCTTAATTTTTCCACATAAAGGTGTGAGATATTGGTTTACTTTGGTCTACTTACATCTGAGATCTGAATTACCACTTTCGTCCTGTCACGCTACCAATGTAATACTTTTTCATCGTAGTAAAACTAGATAACCTTAACATTTTCTGCGCACTATAGCTGCGTATGTTTCCTGGTAGACTTTTCTTCGACTCTTTTTTTATTCCTTGTCAGAGGCAAAAGGAATATATGCAGTCACGCTTCAGTGGGGACACAACAACAATATGAACACATGAATCTTCAGTTGTAGTTAGTTCTAGCTTCACCCTCATTTTTACTGGACTAATAGCCTAAACCCCGCCTACATCGGCTGTCAATCAATCGTCCAAATTTTCGAGGAGGGGGATTGTCCGGGGAGAAATCGTCCGGAGGAATTGTCATGGTTGGGAATTGTCCGGAGTGGGAATTCTCCGGGGAGGGGGGGGGTGGACCCAGGGAGTTGTCCTGTTCAAATGTTTGTTAGTAAGATGCCATCCTTGTTGCATTCTTTCATAGTTACTACAACTACCAACCACTTCCCATCAGGCAAACTTCATGTTAATGAAAGAGGCTCAGACGAATACATTGTTCTTCCAAAATTATAGTCGACACAGATCGTACCATCAGCAAAGAAAGGGAATTTGTATAAATTCATTGAAAAAGACTGTTTAATATATTTTATTTTACTATTTTAGTATCAGTGATCTTAGACGCGTGGCTACATTGATATTACATGTTCTGAACACTTCCGTGCATGCGCACGAACCTTAATCTCTTCTAGAATGCATACTCTCTACTATTGGTTTCTATAGAAAGAAGACTACACTGCAGAGCTTAGCATCGGTAATTATAACGCACAGCGTAAATATTGTAAGATGAGATCTATTGAAAAATGGAGATTGTACATTTTTCGGATATTTTCTTCTTCCTGATGTTGCAGTTAATGTCTTTTTCCGAATGTAGGGATTGTGATTTTCATTGTCAAGATGGACCAGCTATGAAATCGACAGACTGCTATTCGGTTGTAGGATGTGACTTTGCCTTTCGAGATATTTCTTTTTCATATAAATATATATATGCTTCGATTAGATTTGAACTTCACTGAGATGGCCCACGCCGGAGATACATCTGCTCGTACTTTTGCTTACACTGAGCTGTTCTGGTTGGATGATAATCTTACAGTCAATCGTTATTTATTTCAAGTAGAAATCTCACACAGAGATTATCCATCGTACTTTTATGATTTTGATTTTTCAATCCTAAACCTCCAACCAGAAGATGCTGGAACCTACCATGTGTCATTGTTCGTTGATTACTATAACGCACATCTCGTTCAACATACTTACCGTCTGATAACCATTTATCATCCTCTTTCACCTCTCCTCTGTGAAAGGAAAAATCTTACTTTACATCCGAATAATGACTATAAATTTGAACTGACATGTTCAATACCAGACGCATATCCAGTTGTAGACTTGCACGTTATTGAACCAAATGACTGTAGTTTTAAGAAGCATTATTCACGTGAAGGTAAAGATAATGTGTTAAAGATTTATATTACCTCGTGTAGTGGTAATTCAACAGTGGGCTGTTTGGCTACCCAGGGATACTTAGACTTTATGTCCATCACAGGTTTCTCTGATAGCTGTGCTTGGGAAGTTCCAAAGACATATCCAGGTAGGACATATTGTTATCTGATATCAATTTCCAGCGTTTCTAGGTCAACGGTGTTTTCCTTTATTTATATCTCGTTCATGATTTTAGGGACAAAACACATGCTTTACATGAACAGGGAGGAGTGGGCCGGGGATAATACCGGAAATATTAGCCCAGTAAAATGTTGTAACCGAACGGACCAAAAGAATACAGTTAGCAGTCATAAAACGCTTAGTACTATGCCGATCTCCTTTGTGAGATGATATTTATTTATCATTAAGAAAATCAAAGAAATGAAATACATTTATTACCCATCACTTAAATTATATTCATGGAAAAGTGATTATTTTAATATCATGTCTTGAATAATTTCTCCATCGATAGGGCTGGTAAGTTTTAAATTTATGCACACAACCTCGTCGTCTTGACAGACGCTATCACTTTAAACGAAGGAAAAACAAAAACAACTTGCAGAAAAGCAGTCCATAAATTTCAATAAGGTATGATTTGACATTTTATCTCGCTCAAGATCACTTCCGTCTCGTATTAAATATATGAAAATAATATACCAGTCTCAATATAATCACGGCCCTATGACATCCGCTCTTTGATCTAATAAAATATATAGGTAACACTAGTGATATATGATAATTGTATCACCTTCTTGGAGTGACACTTTCATGCATTTTTTGTAGGGTTACTACTAGTTTAAAACTGAATTAACATGGTTCACTGTTGACAAGACAAAGTCCTACATGGCAGAGCTACTTTAAAATAGCGCGCTGGTCCTCAAGAACTATATCATATAAATGAATGATGAACCGCCTTGATCAAATTACAATTTTGAATATACTTGTACCGATGGTAATAGCCATCAATGAACATGTCTTAAATACAAGTACAGCAAGGAGGTCGGATGTAGCTATCAGTCTGTACATTGTATTGTATTCTAATACCAATTTTGTCTTGCCTTACAACAATGTGGTATTTCAATGTTTTTATCCCACACTGAATCAAGTATCAGATCCGGTATACGCATAAACAGTGAACTCCTGACAAGATATTTCTTAAAGTACAGTAATACGCTCTCAGTCTGTGCAAAATTAATAACGATAGCATCTGTGTTTCTAATCTCGTTGTGTGGCATCTCAAAAAGTCGATAAATATTATATTGATTTCATGTGTAAACAGGAATTCTATATAGGAGTGGTTCGAAGGGTTCTTCCGGGATACTTTTTGCTTAATGTTTAGGATGAAACTGTACTAAACTTAGTCATGCATTTGACGAGGTGTATGTGCATGTCTACAATGTAACGTCACATTGTGAAAGCATTCGACAATTATTCATAGCTGATTCAGGAATGCTCACGGAGTCATTTTAAGTCTCATATTGCCTTTGAGAGCGTCGGCAGTTTTCTTTCATTCTTTACATTAAGTCCGTGTATACTATACGAGTGCACCACCTTAAATACGATGACTAAACGTAATGTTGCTATATTTCATTTCTAGCCCCACATTGTGTCGGCAATCTGTAAGTGGCAATGTCATTTCTTTTATTATAAAAGTAAAGAAGGAAATGTTTGCTGCTACGTCAATAAACATTCACTTAAGTTAATGTTGAATATATATTTAGGAGGATGACTCGTGGTAATTTCCCTTGAGTTACAAATGCTGATTTCACTTAATTCATCTTCAACCTTCAACGAGACGATGTTTGTACTTTATCGTCTATCATTGACTGATGATAACTCCCGTATACTCTGTACACTGAAACATTTACATATATCAATTCTTTACAGTCTACCAGCCTCCTTCACCTCTTGTTTGTGAAGGCCCCTCCTCATCTCCATCTGCATCATACCACGTCGTCCTATCTTGTACAATAACAGACGGGTACCCACCGATAAATCTGGAAGTAATCAAACCCGGTGGCTGTGATTATCAGAAACAATACACAGATAATAACGGGACTAAGGAGCTTTTAGTCTACGTTAACATTACTTCTTGTGATCAGAACTCAACCATCGGATGCATCGCTACTCAGGAACCGTTGGAGTCCCAAACTACATCACAGTACGATGACAGATGTGAATTTAGCTTCTCTAGAACCGATCAAGGTAAGTCATTACTCATATTTGTATTTTATGAAGATTGTAAGAACGTTATTTGAACGGGAAAGATATATCTTAAAGAAAACCGCCTGACCTATAGAAACATTGCTGGCAGCAATATCTCATTCAAGACACAACCTTTCTTATTCACATTGTTGTACATATTATTTGCAATCTTACAACCCAAACGTACAGAAAACACGTACAATGTATTGATATTAAATTGACTGTGAAATTTTAGGGGAGCAAAACCATTATTTGTTTAGCATGGTGTCATTGCGTACGCTAAAATTGTAATGAAAGAAGGCATCCCGGAATTCATAGTTGGTTTTAAAATATTAGCCTATATAGAAGATACTCTTGATAACCTTTTAGAATACATAAGCTTGATGGTAATTCTCATGACGTAAAATGTAATTTGTTGTGACCTAACAGATGGTTCCACCTTCCTGTGAGGGGGGCGAAAACGTAATGCTCTCGTGGGGTTTGTTGTTTGATGGACGAGGGAAGATGCGAATAAGTTTCACCACAGCTTTAAAGGGATCTACTACTCCCAAAATAATTAGAATATAGGTAAAGAAATAATATAGAAACATCATAAACTAAACTTTAGCTGTCCATTATTGGCAGTGTATTTGTGCAAATGGATCGAAGATTATGTAACGTTTTATCTTAACATTGGGTAAATTTGGTGCTTTGGTGCTAAAGTAAGCTGTTTATTAAAACATTTTTTTTAATGTCAGTTGTTTGTGTAGGATGTTTATAATCCAAAAAGCTGGAAACCAAATCCATGGCACTGTCATCTCAAGCACTATCATTGCAGCACATCTAACAGTTTCGCTGCGTGCTGGTTGTCCTTTTGTGTTTTTTTGAATGTTGTTTTTTACTTTTTGGCTCGCTTGACTTGCCGTGACGTTTTGGATCCCGCAGGGCGGGTCACGTAAAAACCATTTCACATCATCCGCGTATTGAACGCATTTGACACTCTTACCACCCGGCAAAACAAAAGGAATGAAACACACATCTTCATTAAACAAATGTGAAATTTTCTCACTAACTAAATATAATCAGTTGGGATAAAGGGCATCCTTGACGGACCCACCTCCCCGCACAAATGGAATAAAAACAGTGCCTGTTGATAATATTAGAACTTAAACTTGTGGTGTATAAAATAGAAATCCAAGTATGATAATTTGGAGGAAGTAATCGAGTACTTTTTACGTGACCCGCCCTGCGGGAATCTAAACGTCACGGCCAAACGGCACTACCAAACCAGCCCAATCTGGAAAAGAAACCTCAAGTCAAGCGAGCCCCCCCCCCCCCTAAAAAAGTAAGTACGCCCTCCGACCAGCAGAGGCTGAAGTACTCGAGTACTCGGATTTCGAAGGCGCCGGCAAAGACGGTCTTAATATTCAATCCGATGATCGACCAAAACGTTCTGTAAAATTCCCCAGGTTGCCCATCCAAACCGGGAGGTTTGCCATTCTTCATTTTTGACAACGCCATCCAAGTTCGGCTGTCGTAAATTTAGCACCCAATTGACCATTGACATTGTCTTGTGAAAGAGGTTATTTTAAAAATCTATGTATACGGAGATAATGCTTTTTAAGTGCAAAGAAACGGACACGGACCAAAGGTCAACAAAGCCAAAAACAATCCCAGTCTGTTTAACAACCACCAAAAACCCAACTGAAAACCAACAAATGGAAATCTCTCACTAACCCACAAATGTATAAAATGTAGTGTTCAACGTGACGTGAAAAGGACACGGACCCAAAGGCTAACAGAACCAAAACAATAAAGCTCTACAAACCAGCCCCAAAAAGCCAACTCCAAACCACAAACAGAACCCCCCCCCCCAACTCATATGATGTAACGACCACACAACCCCCCCCCCCCCCACACCTAACAACTAACTCACTCCAAAATTAATCCGGGGTAGGCCGTCCCGATAGTAGACGACAGGCTTGCGCATTACCTGCGAAGTTTTCCCAATACGGGTTGTTCAGGCCCCTAGCAGAATTCCCCCTTTTCCTTCGAGCGAGCAGAGTTCTGAGCTCCCCGTCAACCTTGATCGAGTGGACCTCCCTGTCAGGAACAGGAGGTCCACTAGCGACCATCGTGTCCGGTATAGCGGAAGCGACTGCGGGCAGGGTGGAAGGGCCACTCGAGTAAATGAGATCAGTGGCCTGTTTCGTCTCATCAAACCAATCGGAGGCTGTAGTGCAATCCTCCATTGGCGAGTCAGAATCTGGGCCACTTAATGTCTCTTGGGCCGGTTGACTCGGGGCCCGACTAATATCACCGATGGCGGGCGTAGCTACCGGTGAACAAGTACAAGCGGCATCCTGCTCCGCATGCCACTCCGCTAGTACCATCTCCGCCGTTTTGTCCAGCTCCGCCTCAGTGGGCAGGCTGGCAGTCTCGGCAGACGAGGTGGGACACGAAAGGGGGAACAAATCCTCCACCGGGGCGCTAGTGTCGGACACTGGGGCGATCAACGGAGCATCAGGTGATACGGTGTCAGAGGCCGGAACGGGGATCGCTTCAGCCACGCCCGTAGCCACTCTCGCGGCGTATGAGCGGTCTGGGCATAAACGGGCGAGATGGCCCGTTTTCCCACACTAGTTACACACGAATCATTCGGCCAGGGTATGCCCAACCTGTAAACAGCGGCTACACCGCTTGTTCGGGCACAACCTGGCCTCATGCCCTTCCAGCCCACACCTCCAACAAGTGCGAGGATGGCCCGGATATGCAATGTGGGCCCTGTGCCCATTAGCCAACAAGGTAGAGGGGATATCGGACTTCAGTTCGATTCTAACTCGTCTAGTCCCGGTCTTGACACCTTTACATTCAAGGAATTCCGGGTCCTCGTAGCCGGTCACTTCCCCAAAACGCCCCAGTGTCCGCACAACAACCTGTTCAGACATGTCCAGAGGGAGATGGAGGACTGTCAGCCACACCGAACTGTCATACGGTGTGACCTTCAGTCCCTCAACTCCCTCCAACACATGGACGCCTCGGACGCGGGAAGCCTCCGAGGTGAACCGAACATCAAAAACATTCATTCCCCGGAGAGGTTTAGGCTGAAGCGCGTCAACCTCTCCAGGGACCTTTAAACCAACAGAACGCAAACCTGGAAAAAAAACTTAATAATGCTTACCGGATCACAAAAGGTATTCCTATTTGTATTACGGACAGCTGAACACGTTTGTCAAGAGATAATTATTAAGAAAAAGTCGCCCGGAAAAGAACCTGGGCACGAAAACCAAACTAACGAACGACTAACCCGCTCTCAACCCCAGTCTCTTTGCATCGGGACTGTGTGATCGGCTTTTTACGTGACCCGCCATGCGGGATACCAAACGTCACTACCAAATCATCATATTCTGATAAACGAAACTCAGGTCAAGCGAGCCAAAAAGATAATTATGCACACTGACCTGCAGAGACAAACCCCCAACCACCCACTGAAACATTCAAAAAAACACAAAAGGACGACCAGCACGCAGCGAAACGAATCACCCCGCCCAAATAAGGCAGCCCCAGATAAACGGCGAAAATCGCCTTCAACATGAAGGCGAATGTCACACTTCACCGCCTCCAGGACTGCCTGCCAACTGGCAAACTTCCCCCTAAATACCACATTACATCTATTCCGCCAAACATGTTTTTTCACAAAAGAGCAAACAAAACTAATACGCTGCAACACAGCAGCCGAACAAATTGGAGGGTCTACCCCATATAAAACAAAACCCTGTCCTACCGACCAGGAACGGTCTCCCGTTACACGGTCGGTCCAGGTCTGGAACCACTCCCATAAGTTTAAAACAAAGCAACAATACCAAAAAACATCAGCGGTCACCAAGGCACCGTGTGCAATTCTCCAGACAAGATCACGGAGCCTGCAACCATTCAACCTTCAATGCACCGAACGCCATACTTCGGCAGAATGACGTCCCTGTACAAAAATTGCATTCAATGCCCTATCCCGCAAGGAACTGTGAACAAGGGCCGGCTTTGACAGGTCAACAGGGGGCAACTTAATTAGAGCGGATTAAATTACACGCACCACCCTGTTTGGGGTACTACCATGCGGTTCTCTGTTGCTAAACAGCGCCGGGACCCATCGAAGCAAGTGAAACCCGCCCCAAAACGTACAAAATATGAACAAGGCAACCCTGGGTCAGTTACCGCTACAAATAATTGCTTAAATAACAAAAAGGTCAATTTACTTCCAAGATGAACCACCCCTAACCCACCCTTCTCCAGTTTTTGGTACATTACCGCCCTTTTGACAAGCTCTGTACCACCCGACCAAATAAATGAAAATATCACTCTCTCCAACCGCACTAGGACGCGACGCGGAATTGGATACACCGCGCCCGGGTACCACAAGATGGGCGAAACGAAACGATTAACTACGGTGACTTTCCCTAGGATCGAAGGCCAGCGGGTGCCAAAGGTTTCGAGCCTGCTCTCAAATACCTCAGCCCTCTCGTTCCACGTTATATCACATGGTGCATCGCAGCCGAACCATATACCATTAATTTTGATATTTTGATCCGACCACGATGCACCGAATGGTAAGTCTCTGTATCTCCAGCTACCAAGGCGAAGGCTCTTTGTCTTTTCCGGATTCAACTTCGTCCCTGTAGCTCTCTCAAAGATAGATAAATCATGCGAGAGGGCACGAGAGGAGCCCAGACTCGAAACGATACACGTGACTTCATCTGCATATTGAACGCATTTCACTTTGGCACCCCCTGGCACAACGAATGGAACAAGTCTGGAGTCCCTTTCCAAAAGACGAGATAGGGACTCGCTAAACAAGACATAAAGCAATGTAGACAGAGGGCACCCCTGGCGCTCTCCCCTCTCCACGTTAAAAACCTCCGAACAAAACCCTTTTACGATAACAGAACTGAAACTCTCCTGATACAAAACAGAAATCCATTTACGAAAATTTGGGTGCAACTTAAACGTCTCCAATACATTCATTAAAAAACCGCGATCCACCATTTCAAAGGCCTTCTGCTGGTCAAGAGAGACCGATGCACATGGCAGATCACGCTCAATAAGTCGGACAAATTGCGCATCAACCACAAGTTCTGCTGGATGCATTGACCCTTGACTGCACAAGTCTGGAGATCACCCACAAGATGCGGCATAGCCAGTGCAAGGCGGTTAAACAAAGCCTTAGCCAGCAACTTGTAGTCCACATTTAACAAGGTGATCGGACGCTTGTTATGAGGATCAAAGGGGTGCCCAGACTTGGGCAGCAAAGTAATCTTGCCCAGACGTTGACTTTGGTTTAAAAGTCCGTTTTGGAAGGCGTCTTCGAACACGGCTCTGATGTCGGGTCCTATTATTGCCCAGAAGGTTCGGTAGAACTCCCTCGGAAGCCCGTCCGAACCCGGGGACTTGCTATTCTTCATCTGCGAAAGCGCCTTCCAAAACTCAACAGTGGTTATTCCGCCCCCCCCCCCAAAAAAAAATATCATTGACCTCGTGGGGAACAGTTTTTGAGATACCCCTCAATAAATCGGCCTGTGCCGACAAATCGACATTTCCCACGCGTAAACAAACTCGAATAATAATCTTTATATACGCGGACAATGCCGTGAGGGTCACTAACCACGGTCCCCTCAGTAGCGCGCACAGATGGGACGCGCCTGTCACCCGTCGATGAGCTAACGGACTGGTAAAACCCCAGTGAAGGGCGCTCCTCGGCTTCCACCGCTTCGACACGGGCCCTGACGCCGGCACCGTGGTACTTTTCATCGACATAAGTCTGCAAAGCGATGACAGCCGAGGGGTCGCCAAACTTCACCTCCGCGCACAGCTTCGAGAATTTTTCTCCCCGCCGCCGTGCGCGGGTCACGCAATACTGAATTGCGTAGCGTTTGATGCGCAACTTGACATCATCCCACCATTGGGATGTACAAGCAAAGGCCGGCTTCAATGTTTGCCATCCTTTTTACCTGGCTTCGAAACCTTGGCGGAACTCTGCCTCGCCAAGAATATGACAGTTAGGCTTCCATAAACCCCGCCCGATCGGGAAAATGGAAGGCAAAACAAAACGTGCTACAACAGTGTCATGGTCAGAGAGCGGACAGCTCAGCATCTCGCAACCCGAAAATTTAAAACTTACAGGCGCATACACTCGATCTATCCTGGAGGCATCTTCTCCGTTGGGCCTTACCCACGTATACACCGTACTACACGGGTGCATATGCCTCCAGATATCGGCTACAAGGTGTGCCAAAGTGAATCTGTCCAATTCTGTGATCCCAGCGTCAGGACCAGCAGACATAGAAGCCCCGAGTCTGTCAAGTCCCGGGTCTGGGACACAGTTAAAGTCTCCGACCATGACACATGGTGCACTACCAGGAACAAAGGAAGGCAGCGTGTCAAAAAAATCTCGTCTAGTAGAAGACCGATTGGGAGCATACACAGTACAAAGGGAGATATTACCCTGTGGATACTTGAATAGAATCCAGACCAATCGGTCCTTGTGGTCCGTCTCCACCCTAGTGACAAACCACACGAAGCATGCAGCCCATCAACCCACTCATAAGCCCATAGAGGGACATCTTCTTCCAAAATGTGTGTTTCTTGCAGGCAAACGCAGTCGACCTCCATTGACTTACAATACTGAAAAATGCGACTGCGCTTGCGATGATCCCTCATGCCATTCACGTTTAAAGTGGCAACTGAAAGTGTATGGGCCACGAGAGGGCAATGGGGCAAACTACGCCGACGACGATTCCGTTAGCTTCAAGTGCGCTCTAGACGACATATCGTCTGAGTCGTCACTTGAGGCCGACTTTTTTAGAGAGGGTTCCCCCATTTCGTCGTACCAGCTCGTCCCAGTGGCACGTTTCGGCTCGCTGATCACCGAGTCACCGGAGTCGCTGTCAGACAGATCCTCCGGAAAATCGATGACCACCGAGTGTCCGTCAGACAAAGCCTCCGGATCTAGCGATACTGGGGACGGATTTGGACGAGTTGATGGGGGGAAGCCGGTGTTTTTCTCGGTGCGGGCGTTGGAACTTGACTTACCCCCACTCTTAGTCCTAGAGACATAAGAGGAGGGACAAGCGCGAAAGACATGTCCTTCCTTCCTACAGAGTGAGCACACAACATCGTTTGGGCAAGCGGTGCTATCATGCCCAAGACGAAGGCAGCGCCCACATTTCTTGTTCGGGCAGTCCTTGGCTTCGTGCCCGGTCTCCCCACACCTGAAGCAGGTACGGGGCTGACCGGGATACCGCACGTGGGCTTTATGCCCTGCAATAAACAAGAAGGAGGGAATGTCCTGTTTCAGGTCGATCCGAATCTGTCGGTGCCCGTTCAATACCCCAGGGGCCTGTGCATAGGAGCACATATTGACAGCCTTGACAGCCCCAAACCGACCTAAAACCGTTACGACAAGTTCCTGCCGCACCTCTAGTCCTACGTGGATGAAAGTTACTCATACGGATCGCTCATATGGAGTTACTGTCATCCCCTCGACGTTACTCAGCAACGTCACAACCTTCTGACGGGCCACGTCACCGGTAAAACGTAAATCGTACGTATTACGACCCTGGAGAGCTTGCAAAGCATCAACCTCTCCAGGCACAACAACACCCTTGCTCTTCAAAATACTGAAAACTTGCACCGGTGGAACCGCTTGTTTACCGGTGAACGACAACTTAACAATCCGCGAATCACGGCGCGATGCCATGATACCGAAAAGTGGCTAGGCCACAGAGGAGCAACAAACAAAACAAACTAAGGACAGGCTGGTTAAACTACAAACGATAAACGAACTGACGCACGCACGCACGAACACAAGCCACACCCGCCTGGCGGGAAGTAAAGCACAGATATTATAGCTGTAGTAATAAGGCTGTAGTAGGTGGAGAGCGAGACAGAAAAACACGTCCGCACTCTACGATGACCAAGTAACCCGTCGTTGGCTGGGCATCACCATTCCCCTCGAAAGGGAACAGATACTACACATGATCTTAGCCAAAAGGCTGTTCGGTAAAAACTAAATGATAGTTGATCCTCCGCTTCCACGCATTTTTATGTGAGCTCCATGGCATTTAGCATTATTGATATTTTTTTAAATAGCGGCATCAGTGGAGGGTACCCCACGTTTGACACTCGCGCAGAGGTTTGAAAAATCCTCTCTTCGACGACGAGCTTTGGCTACACAGAACTCTACAGCATATCGAATGATGCGCAACATGACATCCTCCCACCAGCCTGTTAAAGACATAAAAGCCTGCTTCAATGTACAACATCCCGTGTACCTGTACTCTAATCCATTGAGAAACTTGTTTTTCCCCCTAAGATTTGACAATTAACTTTTTTCAAAATCCCCCTTCCCACAGAGAAGATGGAAGAATAAACTTAGCTACCACAGCATCATTATCGGAATACGGGCAACTTATAATATCGGAATTAGAAACCCTGTAAGCATCAGACCCATTTGGTCTTACCCAAGATAATTTATGACGGTCCCTCTAAAGTTAAGACACCTCAAAACACCTACCAAACGACGATGAGATATGAAACTATCCAACTGACAATGAAAGGTAGACAAAATTGCGAGTAATTAAGCCTATCAACTCTTCGGCCAATTAAAATCTCCGACCACGACACAAGGTGCACTGCCAGGTGAAAAGTATGGCAGAGTCTCAAAAAGTCCTCCCCTGGAGATGATTGATTAGGCGGGTAAACGGTACATAAGGTAACGTTTCCCTGTGGGTATTTTAACAGTACGCATACCAAGCGACCTTCGTGATCGGTCTTAATCCTGATGGCACGGCCACTCAGACGGGGAGAAATCAGGATGACCGCACCACAGAATGAGACCGCACAAAAGGAAGCATGAAGGCCATTACCCCAACCATAGGTACATAATCGGCTTTCTCTTCAGTTATGCGAATTTCCTGAAGGCAAACGTAGTCGACATCAATACACTAACAATATTGAAATATGTAACACCCTCACATTTGACTATGACGATGACTCCAACCGTTTCACGGGAGCTCGTTCCCTTATTTGATGCCGACCTTCAGGTTAGCCTCCCAATCCATTCCATATGGGGATCCGCAATTGTCGGGGAGGGGTAAGTGACAACAGGTAATTCCACAAGAGCTGTGGAAGGGCGAGTAACAGCATGGGACCCACCGGCACCGGCACCAAACACGCAGGGGTCACCTGGACCTCCACCTTTGTAAATTGAAGCAGAACAGGTCCCGTTGCCTGCTGCTCCTCGCGTTTTTGCCATGCTATATATGACAAGGGGGCAGGCGCAAAAACCATGACCCTCCTTTCCACACAGCAAGCAAACTACCTTGCCTGGGCAAATGGCACTGTCAACCGCCCATTTTTATTGGTGAAGTCATCTGCCTCATGACCAGTCCTACTCTGCTCTAATCAGCATAACCATAAAAAAAATGTAATTTTTCGCGGAATATTGCTTTCTAGTTTACAAGAGTTATTTAACAATTCTAAAACAAATGTAACACATATTAAAGCATTTCAATACTTATTTAAACTAGCACAAAACGAAAAACTCACAATTTGGTTACGTGATTTTTGTTTCATATCAATTAGCTATAAAAGACGATCTGTCACTTTGCCTCAATCGATGCATTCGTTTGATCAAGTAAGAGCGTTGTGAGTAAACAACATTTCAACATTTACTTTGTTTGTGGTTATTCCCTATTGACTAATTACTACTTTTCTTCTCCACATAAACTTAGTTAGCGTTGCGGGACAGAAACTGGGGCTCCCCAAAGTTAAGCAATCATCATAATTGCTGGAGAGAGTCGATAGATCACACATTGAACAGCGTACTTAAGGGCAAACGGAATATCAAATGCGACGTATTATTTATGAAGAAAATGTTTAATGTCGAAGAACATTCACACATATGCCATGAATTTAATCCACTTACGTAATATGGTTGCTGATTAACATATTTGTACATTTTAATGTCATCATTACAGACACGAACAACATAATGAAGTTGGTGATGATCGTAACTGCTGTAGTACTCCTCCTGTCTGTGATATTCATCGTATATTTCTACAGGTAAGCAAAGTAATACGTTATAGATCGACAGAAATATAGTAAAACTACGAATGAAACTACACATAATTTAATTCATAGTAGGCCTTGTGTCTACGTATCGTTTTAACCTTTAAAATAGGAATAAACGATAAATTGCTATTTTATGTATTTTAGCGTTGATTATCCAGAATAAATATGTATAGACAGATATGAGTAACATACTTTATCCCATGTTAAGTAAGTTGATGTCATTGCGAGTTTCCCCACTGGAATCAAATGTTTTTAAAAACTTATGCGGAGAAAGAAAGTATCGTACTTTTCCATGGACGAAATATATAAAAACATACTTCTTCCAATTCCTAATTTGATTCATTTTCGCTAAATTTAACCTTTCGGTTGATAGGCCATCAACTATTTCATTACATTTCATTAAACAGTGATAAATTGTATAGTATTACTATCTTTTACATATAATATCTAATAAATAAAATACGATAAAATAGATAGCTGTACTTAAGGCAGCTGTTTGAGTTGGATATAATTAACACATCAATAACTCAACGGTGAAAGGAAATGTTAACATCTTTTAACAATACGGTAGGATTGGTCAAATTTAATTTCAATTTAAAATAAAAAAAATGTTGACCTGGTCTCAAAGTTGGGAAACTACCTCACCCAAAATTTGTTACGTGCGTATCCAATTATAAGTGGGTAAATTGTTGTTATTTTTCTTATTCTTGGGCAATCCGTTACTCAGTTTGGGGGAGTGGTGGGAGATGTGGGGGGGGGGAGAAAGACTCCATTAGATTATCCATCGTTCTTCAATAAATGTTCGTTTTTTTCAAACCCAAATTTTCAACTAGAAAGCAATATACTGAAAGCGCGGAATTAAATTTTTCTATTTTATTCCTCGAAATTGTCGTGTAAATGCGTTATTTTCCAAGAATAATGATTGTAATTTTCTATTGTCAAGATGGAACAACTGTCGGATCTAAATATTGTTATTCGCTTGTTTGTCCGTTGCACAGCTTAGTCTTGCTATATTTTTCCTTTTCGTATAAATATTCAAATATATAGTATTACATAAAATACAGTTGAACTTTATATCCCAGACCAGAACATATATGTCCGCCTTCTGTCTACAATAGGATACTCTTTCCGCTATGGATCATAGATTCAAGTAGATACTTACACTGAGATTATCAATATCAATCGAACATTTGCAATCCTACAATGCGACGATGTTTTATGCGATTTGGAGGGGAGATTAAATACCATAATTCCATGCTAGCGACATTTTCCGCATACTGATTTGACTTGTTGTCAATGGCTTTACTAAATATCAACAATATGTTGTTTGGTTGTATATGTCACTTTTTCAAATATTTCCTTTTCATAAAAATATTATATAGTACTTTCATGAATTAGTGCTGAAACTCATGGGAATGACTGACTCCGGATACAAATCTGACCGTAGTGTTGCGTACAATCGGAGACACGAAAGGAGATTATTCATTGCATTTGGTATTTTCATTCATAACCTTTAACTGGAACGTGACATTGCAAAGTAAGTCGTCTGCAGGAACGGCTGTAACTCGCATCTTAAATGTGAACTCACATGTTTCGAAGTAATTTCTTGCAAATGAACTGACTTATTTATTACCTTTTTTCTGTTTCATTCTCCGTCATGTTCCTGGTTTTCCTGACTTATATTTTTATTGGCAAGGTATACCAGCTTTAACCTGTTCTTATTCGATTGTAGGACATTACTATGCTTCTCTGATGTTTCTTCTTCACAAAAGTCAGACAAGAATTGAACCGGAGAGAAGTATATGTTCTTACATACATATACCTAGGGATACACTTTTCTATATGGATACTGGATAAAATCTTTATTTTGTTCAAGTATATACTCACAAGGATATTACCAACTGTAATGTCATGATATTGTGTTTTTTCCAATCCAAAACCTTAAACAGGAACGCAGCACTGCAACAATAATTTGTGGGTGGCCATGAACGCCAATCGTATAAAGGAGTCGAAGATAGATTGATCTAGAGTTTGCCTTAATGTAGATGTGCCATAAATATTATATAGTACTTAGATTATAGTTGAACATCACCGAGATATCACAGAGCGGCTACATATTTGTTCGTACTTTTGTGTACAAATGAAATATTCCTTTCTATATGGATGATACTTCAGTCGTTATTTATTCCAAGTAAATATTCACACGGAGAATATCAGTCAAACGTTCATGTGGTTCAAGCCTAGTCATGTAAAAAATGAGACAAAATAATTCATTCTCTGTTACTAACGCACAACATGAACACATTTGATGATTCATCGAACTGAAATCTATCAATATGGATGGTTTACCTTTCCTGTCCTCCTCTTCGTAATGCTCCTGCTAGCGAAATTTCCGCATGCTGATTGTGTATGTGTATTATAGAATGCCTTTACAAATATTTCCTTTTCATAAAAGTATTATATAGTACTTCGTTAAGTGTTCAAACTCTTGGTGACGACCCACAGCGGAGACAAATCTGGCCGTAATATTGCGTACAATCAGCTGTTTGTGGATATGTATCATAGATTCAAGCGTTATACATTCCAAGTAGAATAATCACATGGAGATTATCCATCGTAAGTTCATGATTTGTTTTCAATCCTAATTAAACTAAGATTTCATAATAAACAGATTTTCCATTTTTCTGGTTAAGTTTTTGTTTTGTTCCTGCTAACGACATTTCCCAGATAAATGTTTATATTTGTATTGTCAAGGAGGACCAACTATCAGATCAACAGTTTGTTCTTTGGTTGTAGGAGGTGAGCTTTTCTTTCCATATTAATATTATATAGTATACTTAGATTATAATTATTCGAATTTGGGTAGTTCAATCCTAATCTTTTAACAGGACGGGCCATTGTAAAAAAAAAAAGATTTGCGGCAACATCGTTAACGCACAGTTTAAAGACAGTCGAATATTTATGGAGACGAAATCTTGCAATGTAGTGATTTTTCATTTTCATATTATTCTTCGCAATGTTCCTACTATCGTCGTTTTCCAAAGGGAACTGATTGATATTTTTATAGTGAAGATGGATCAACTATCAGGTCAACCTGTTCTTATTCGAAGTTTTATGATTTGACATTGCCTTCTCTGATATTTCTTCTTCATATAAATATCATATAGATGTACTTAGATTTGAGTAGAATGTTACCGAGCCGTGTCACACCGGACACATATCTGTCCGTACTTTTGTGTACGATGGGATACTCTTTCAGATATGGGATACAAGATTCAATCAGTATTTATTTCAAGTAGATACTCACACGGAGGTTTTCAGCCCTAAACATTCTACAGGAAGGCGACACTGCAACATTAATCTACGGTAGTTAACATACAGTGTGAAAAAGCAGTTGGAGATTTTTGTAAACTGGCATAACTCAATATGAAGCCTTTCATTCTCCCTGGTTTATTTGTCGAAATGTTCCTGATAATGTCTTTTCCCGAGAGCACTGAATGGATTTGTTTATCAAGATGAACAGACCGTCATATAAAAAGATTGAATTATGTTTTCGGTTGCGGGATATTTGGGATGTGGGTTGTGGGATAATTTACTTTGACACCAAAGCAGGGTAATAAAACGGAAATTGTCCTTTGTATAACTAGAATTTGGGTTTTTCAATCCTCAACTTTTAACTGGAAAGTGACAGAATATTGAATACATATTGCAGAATATGTTTGCGGAAAGTTAACGAATTGCTTAAAAACAGTTGATTATATGTTGAACTGAATTTAGTGGCAATCCTCGTAAAGGAAAAACACTACAGTGCACAACTTATTTATTGTTGCCGGATGTATTGGGGTCCACGAGTATACAATTATATAAATTGAATAATAAACAGATTTGTATGCTTCGTAATATTGAGTACATATTACGCAGCAGTCATCACTACGCCTCTCTCGACGTATACCAAATAAGGGGCTTGGATGTGACTATAACCTTGTGACCGTTGGCAATAAGATGTTCAACATATTCATTGTAAATTGGTATAAAGTGAATCGTGTCTTGCCTTATAGCATTTCATATTTAAGATTCCCGTAGACTGTTATACCAGATGAAACATTGATCAAAGGTAGATTTTACGTATAAACCTGAACAGTAGTTATTGTACTAGCTATGAGTATCGGGTGCATAAACAGTAAACCCGTATGAAATGATAGGTGTATGTTTGAATTTTGTTAGTTTCTTTGATCAGTGAGAAACATGCGTTAATTAATAAAGCCTCTGAATATTGTTCACATACTGATTTTGATTGAAACTTGGGTGTGTTGAAGACTTCTCTCTGATGTAATTTTTATAGGACTTTAGATCTGCTTGAAGAGAAGAAGCACTTTAGACTAAGTACACACATGTCATATATTCCACCCAGTCAATGACATATGAGTGTACTATTAACTTGAATATGAGAGATAGAGAGAAAAAGACAATGTCGATCATTAATTAACAGAGGGGAAAGTAATAAACTACTTAGTGTTAATAGTCTATTAATACCTAGGTAAGTGAAAGTATAAAGTGATTCTGTGTCATTTTCGTTCAACGAAACCACCTATTCATGAGAGTTTATATATGCTGATTTGAACAATGCTTGGCTTTGTGTGGTTATTTCTATTCTTTTACAAAGTAATAATTGTAATATTGCAATTGTAATACAACGCTCAATCTTTCGGAGAAGTTTCATAATTATACCTTGAAATATCAATTGCTATGCTGTCACAAAAAAAAACAAGGAAATGAATATTAAGCACCATACTACAGAAGGTCAAGAGAAGACCATGCATGTATAAATTATACATCAGGCGAACGGTTCAGATAGTTATACATATAGTTCATAACTTTGACTTTATAATTATACTTTCATATAGGCCGTCAAGTATGCTTAATAATTGTGAATGCTTTTGTTTTAAAGGAAAGTCGCTCAGGAAAGAACCTGGGCACGAAACCAAACTAACAAACAACTGATCCGCTCCCAGCCCAGTCCCCTTTCATCGAGACTGTTACTGTGTGATCATCGTCGGGTGTGCATCACCATTCCCTCCAAAGGGAAAAGAACGAATACTACATATGATCTTAGCCAATGATGTAAACGATTTTGAGTTTTGTAAGCTTTGACAGAAATGAAAAAAAAATTGTTTTACACGGTACTTGAATGAAAAAGGAGGAGTTTATCGTCTATCCATTCTTGAATTTCTTTCAATAGTAAGTTTTAATAAACCAAGTCCGTAAACTACGTTAGATATATAACGATGATCGAATATATTCTGTATACAACCCTCCCTATAAGGTCACATTAATTACAAGAGACAAAGTAAAAGCCAATAATCATCTTGAGTTATTAAGTATACCACATGACAAGAAAATCACAGAAGGGAAAATGATTGCATTTAATATAAATATATCTTTAAAAACAGATCCAAATGGTACAATACTTACACTTGACGATAACAAGTTTTAGTTTATTTTGGCTGTATTTTCATATATTATAGTTAAGGGTTTGTAAATTTTTCCATGGTTATGGAAATGTCATTTTAAGTATTTGAGTAGGCTTGATAGATAAACGTTTGGTAATTAAGAATATTTTATATAAAATCAATCAGCATTTGTGATCATATTTTGCTTGAAGAGACGTTCCTTGGTATCGTTTGACTAGCCAATAAGTTGAAAGAGATTTCACGGTATTGATCTTTCCGTAGGATAGATTTTACTATGGCTATTCTTTGGGATTTCAAATGTGCTATTACTTCTTTCCTCGGTTCTGTACATATCCCTTTGAGTGGTTTCTTATTGTAATATTAGGTTTTCATTCAAATAATTCTAGATATAGTGTAGGTGTTTAAGAAGTTATGGATCTATTCCTATTGGTGTTGGGGATACTGTGATGTCGTGTTTTAGAGGTACATCGTATATGTTAAATTTATAAAAAGTAAGAAAAACTATATTATTTTTATTAGCATAGGTTAATCATCATTGCTTATTTTGGTTTGTTTCATCACATTGCTTTCAACGGTTATAGATGTATCGTTCTGGTATTTGTGTTTCAAAAATTATACTTAATTTAGCGTATTTGCGGTCTAGATATATTGATTGGTATTTGTCAATCTCGATGCATTGTATCATAATGGTGTTTAAATTAGTTCAACTAATTTGAATACTTATTTGAATACATATTTACACCATTATTGCACGACTCTCGATGTACCGCATTGTTTAAAGGTCTATTAAGTTTTCCAGTCACGGACTATTTTTTTCTTTTGCAGATGTCCGGTTGGCACGTTATTTACAGAGATGCTGTAGAAAACAGGATCACCTATCAGGAACTTTCCAAAAGATGACCCGAGTTCTATCAGAAGTGGCGTTGACCCGGTACTTACTGAGGTTCCAATTTGTTAGTCTCCGTATCACAATTTCCCTTGCCTGTAGGTTTCCTATCTCTTAGGGCACTTCTCGGAACCTTATGAAACTACCCTCGTGACACTCGTTTGGTACCTTCAACACTTCTCACTTTATTTAATTTATATTATAACAAGTCACATCTGATATGCACAGTAAAGCACTTATAAGGAACATCTAAGATGTTCGAACATCGAAAAAGTTAGTACCCACCGTAGCACTCCACTTTTCCCTTAACCGCTTAATTCCTTGTTTTTCCTGGAAACTTATGGTGCTAGAAATAAGTCAGAATATAAAACCTTGACAGATTAAAACACAATATCAAGCACTCTGTCTGCTTTTGTTTTGTTACTTATGATTTCATTGATCTGAAATACAACATCAACTTTGGTGAAGCTATCGCGGAAAGGAAATCTGACATCATTTCGCATAACTTTTTACCAGGAATGCCATAATTTAGAGTAGGAACGTTTCTTTAAACTTCTACGCCTACACCAATCCCTCCGGCCTAAACGCAACCCATTGTCTACGCTGACATTGGTATGCTTCAAACGTGATTCTCGGTTTCTTCCTAGTAATCTTTACCTTACTTATGTTTTAATTTTTTCTATTACTTTATTAAAAATATTGACAACATTTATTACACAAAGTCTCTGCAGGTAAATTATAACTGCAATGCCCAATATAATAGCGCGCTTCTTTCATACCTGCAATCGGTAAGTAGTTTTGCTAGCCTAATGACGCTTACATTCAGCGGATTGAGAGAAATACACGTTATTCATTGGAAATGAATACATCTCTAGTCACGTGGTTGGCTAAGGTTCTAGTAATTGTCCTTTGTCTCACATATGTACTCCATATTAGAACAACATACTACATGATTTATAATGAATTAAAAAACAAAACATAATTTGTATTCAAAGTAGAAAACGAGGGCAGCTCACATGCAAATACTTCATGAACATGTGAGATCAAAGCATGTTCAATTAATGCTTAACGAGCAGGCTTTTTTCTCAACTCATGTTGTCTGTATCGTTACTGTGTCACGGGTGAGATGAACAAGCACTTCGTACTGATACATACAGCGATCTAATTGTGTTCATCTCGAAGAAGATTTATCATGTTACTGCTTATCACACTATAAATGATATAAATATATATTTTTTTCTCTCGTTGAAGCATTCGTCGTCTTTCATCGGGACCGGCGATATGACATCGGTAAGCTTACGTACGATTCAAGAACTGTAGAAGACTTGCTCCAGTTTAAATTCGATGTCGATCCAGATGAATATTATTATCACAGCAGCTAATTCATGAGTGGAGGTCTACACCACCTGCCTACATGGGAGGCAGCTTCAACGACCCAAGTCCGATCCCTTTCCTTAAAAAAAATATGGATTCGCCCAAATTGAAAGTGCTTTTTACGTGACCCGCCATGCGGGATACAAAACGTCACGGCCAAACGACACTACCTTACCATCCCATTCTTACAAACGAAACTCAGGTCAAGCGAGCCAAAAAAGTACATACGCCCACCGACCTGCAGAGACAAACCGCCCAACCACCCACTGAAACATTCAAAAAAATACAAAAGGACGACCAGCACGCAGCGAAACAAAACACCCCTCCCCAGCACACCACCGTCCAAAAAAGGCAGCCCCAGATAAACAGCGAAAATCGCCTTCAACCTGAAGGCGAATGTCAGACTTCACCGCCTTCAGGACTGCCTGCCAACTGGCAAATTTCCCCCTAAAAACAACATCACATCTATTACTCCAAACAAGATTTTTTACAACAGAACAAACACAAATAATACGCTGCAACACAGCATCAATTGAAAGTTTAATATCGCTTACGAAGCACACGGGAACATATCAAATGAGAAACAATCTTTGTGACGCAGCAGGTTTTCTTGAAAACATATGTTGTTATAATATTATAAGAAATGAGAGGGCTAATTCAACTAGCACACCAACTTTGAATGTTCAAAGAGAGTAAGAACTCTGAGAGACGTGATTCGTGTTAACTAGTAACGTTGTTTAAAACTTAAGAACGTTGAAAACATTGTAAATATTCCTGTAAGATGAGAACTGAAAAAACGAAATGGATGATAGATGCTTGGGTAGCGTTAAAGGATATGTAGTGAGGGATTTAAATTCCATCATTCACAGAGCATACAGTTACTGTCCGTATAACCCGACGATTACCAAGTATACAGAACAGGAAAGAAATGATAAAGATCCCTATATTAAAAGATATTTAGTAGATATTGTGAAATATGCGGTGGAATTTGTTCACTACATTTTTATCCATAAACTGAGAGTCCTTGAAAAACCCTGTTCACGTTATGATAGAAACTAAGTGTGTATTAACTACGTGTATATACAATGTCTTAAAATAATAAGATTAACCAATTACAGACAGAGGGTGTTACCTTTTGTTCATATTGTTTATGACGACTATCTTTATTTACCTTTGAATTAACATACAGTGTTACTGTAAAAATAGACCAAAAAATACAAAGCAGCATTTCAGGGGCCTAAAGACCAAAGCTTTTCATTTTCAAACAAGCAATGATTCTCCCCCTGAAAGTGAGGGCGATGTTAAAGTTTTACTAGACTTAATTTCAAAAACTTCAGAATGTAGTTATTGATGGCACTTGTTATGTTTATTAACTAGAATGAACATATTTGCAAGAAACAATGCAAACAACATTTTTCTGATTGATATGTTGCAGCTTATGAAACTGAATTTTGTAGACAGCCAAGAGCAGATAGATGGTAGATGGGAATGGTGTAGTGTATTTACCCGGTAGAATATTTCTTAACGAACGGTTTAATATTATCGAGTTTTAGCAGTTTTCAATGACAACGTGTGAGGGCATATGACATGATACTTTTGATATCGTCTAATCATACTCATTGACATATATTTGTATCCGTTTCTGAGTGCCTCCATGAATACATAGACCACATAGCTCCTCGAGTGCGCCTGCAAATTGTTACAGCAGAATGGGATAGGTGAAGTGTCCGTAGTATGTGTATCACAAAGCAGCTGCAATCCCCCCCCCCTAAAAAAAAACCCCCAAAAAAACATTTAAGAGAACAAATATCAAAAGGGACCTTTCAATCATTTTTGGAGAAGTTGTTTATAACTGTGTGTAATTTCCTATTCAGCCGTTGTTGTCTTAAATATGACGTATTTACCCTGGGAGTTTCATTACATGAAAGTATGCCAGTTACTAAAAAAATGGTTCTGATATGAAACGTATTTGGTACCATCAATTAGTGTAAAATGCTATTGGTATTATTTATGTGTATACACACTGTTGCTGAACACTTTATTACTTATTTAAGAATGGATTATTGTAAAATATACCATTTTCTATGCCCTCTACAACACCCTTAGACAGTGCGTACACATGCAAACTGAACATATGTTTAATACAAGAAAAAAACTTTCGGTAATGTAGTTCATTTAGTCATTGTAGCTCGTTAGTGAAAAGTGATGTATTTCTAATATTACCTAACAAGTAATGAAAAGAAATGCTACATTATTCCCTTTGCTGAGCCCACCGTCACAAACAATGATGTTAGCCTTACAAATTTCTTTTAGATATGCGCAATAATTTGCTTTAACTCATATTATAAAACAATAATACAAATGAGAATATCTCAATAGGCAATATCTAAACACAAAAAAATTGTTATTCTCCATACAATTTCACCTCTCACGTGAACCCTTTTTGTAGTGTCCTTGTGGTGAAGATCGTACTTCGTACAGTCGAGCTATTATGAATTTTCGAGCATATTGCAATTTGGTGGCGTTATCGTAGTATTCATTGACAGTGTAGTTGTCAATGCCGATAGTTTGCCTAGTATACAAATAGCACGTAAAACCCCAAAATGTAGATCAATTTACCTTTCAGATTTTCTGGAAATTTAAAAATAATAAATCTGTCTATGTTACATGGGAGATGTAAGACGTAGATCGGGACTTTGCTGCTTTCTTCCCTTTTCGCCTCAAAGTCGCTCCTGTAATGCACTCAAGCTTTTGGAACATTCTAAACCTGGTAAAGGACACTCAACCAATCAGGGTTATCAGCCAAAATGTAGACAAACAATAGGAAACATTACAAAACAGTGGTTGCTCTAAAGAATCGATGTTTGTCTTCCTTTCGTAACATTAATTGAGACTCAAGTTAAAGGTCATTCAATTTTTCAACAAAAAGTATTCGATGTTGCACATAATGAAAAAAAACAAAAAAAATCACACTTTGGAAGACAGTTCGTTTTCCGGACAAATTGTCTAGAATTGAAACCATACCTACACCTGCTCTATTGTCTACAAATGGGAAATGATTAGCTGGTACACACTTGCTGCTGTCAACGTGAGAGGAGGTGGCAGCAGAGCTTAATTAGAAGATGGAGAAACAAATGTGACGCTTTAAACCCGTTATTGTTATGGATACATTTCAATAAAGACCTAACAGCTGTTTGTGATCATGGTAACACAACATTTAAGGAAAATCAGGGTATTCGCAGACTGTGGAACACAAATAAAATCGTTTCGTTTCGTTGTAAAATTATAATACCTCTTTCGGAATCTCTCTTCGGTTTCTCTCTTACGTTTCCATATTTTTTGTCCATACTAATTTCTGGCACAATTTAAAAATACAAAGTTTCCACAGAAACAGATTTTTTCATACCTTTGAAGGACAAGTTTTACCATATTTAGGTAAGGCATGTGGTTGTGTATTTTTTTGGGCGAAAAAAATATCATTAGCCATTTTCTTCTTATAACTGGTATTTTGTGTCACGAATATAAGTTTAATGCTATAACAATCAATGAATACATTCATCACATCCAGATTCTTAACCCATTAACCCTGTAACCCTGAACCCTATAAGAAAACAGAATCCAAAGAGAGCGTCAAATTGTTGTGTAACGATAGACCGGTTCATAAAAGCATTTACAAGCATCTATACAATTTAATACAAAGTTAATACAGTTAATATAAACTAAAGAAAGTTATTGCAAAGAATGCTTATTGATGTCGTTTAAAGTTACTATTTCTTCAATTGTGAAAGTAAAACATAGAAGGGTAATTTCTTTTCTGTATTTCCTACATACAGGCTAACGAGTTGAATAGTTGCTTTGATTGGTGGATGAAATCATTTCATTCATTGTTTGTTTTTAAATCCTTCAATTTCAAACAATGTACAAGAACGAAACAAAGCACACTGTTATATTATAATTCTCTTTTTAATAAGTTAAGTGGTAAGCGACTGTCTCAGATGAACAGAGATTTTTCTTTGTAGGGATTCTTTTCAATACATTCCAGACAGCTCGGCAGTTACGAAAGGAGTAACAAAAACATTATTAAGTTTATTCCATTGCTGGTTTCGCATTGACTGTTGAATGGTTTTGAAAACTGAAACCATTATGCGTAGGATGAAAGTATTGTACTTTTCCATCAACGAAATATATGAATACATACTTCATCCAATTCCTAACTTGATTCATTGTCGCTAAATATAACTTCTTCTCTTGATAGGTCATCAACTACTTCACAAACCGAACAACGGTTGCTGTTATTACATCACATTTACAAAAAGTGATTTATTTGATAATATTACAGTAGTGTATAGACCCATTTTAGGGCATATCGGGTCCCCACTGTCCATTTTGCCCTATATCGGGTCCCCACTCTTATCGATTATGCCCTATAATGGGTTTATACACTACTTATTACTATTTTGGAAACCATTAATAAAAGGCCATAACATATATATTTGAGATTAAAGGAAATGGTTAAGTTAGATTTAATTAACTTTTTCAATACCATTTATTATTTAATTATATTAACAATATGGTTGATTAGGTTGGATAAGTAAAATGATACTTATAATTAAAAGTCGAAAGTTTTGAAGTGTTCCATATTGCTTTTCTGAAATGCTATCTGCATTTTACCAAATGTCAGAACAAAGGTCTGTTTATGTAGAGTGTGACTTTCCCTGTCCAGACATTACCTTTTAATATTCAAGATCGGCAAATATTTCTTTCAAAATTAATGTATCTACTGAACGTTCAGGATAAAACGTTACATTTGTGAAGTTAAATTATCCACCGTCCGCCTATGAATGTTGTTCGTTAATCCTTAACTTACAACTGGAATGCAAGTTTGACTGAGCAATCTGGTGGGTTGGAGGTGATTCATCTGGAAAGTAAAGCGCCTTTTTTTGTTATTTAATCAATTATTTGTAGTGGTAGCAGACCAGGGTTGCTTTGTTTTTTTTTTCTACGTTTTTTGGGGAGGGTTGCACTTGCGTCGATGGAAACCGGCCCTGTTTAACAACACAGCACCGCATAGTAATACCCCGAGCAGAGTAGTGCGTGTCATTTGTTCCACCCTTAAGGAGTTGCCCCCGTTGAACTGTCACGGCCGGACCTTGTGCTCAGTTCCTTGAGAAACAGGGCCATGAATGCAATATTCGAACATGGTCGTCATTCCACTGAGGTATGGCGTGTGGTGCATATCAAGGCTGAAGAGTTGCAGGCTCCGCGATCTTGCTTGGAGAATCGCACACGGTGCCTTGGTGACCAATATGAAATGGTATCATTGTGTAGAATGTGTGTATTACATTTGCCTATAAACAACTATGAGGTATTAAAAAGACATAATAATAATAAAATGTCTTAAAATACACATATTATAATAAGACTAGCCAATATTAAGGAGACCGTATTACTTATCGTTCACAAATACTAGGTACTTGTTTGGGCACGTTGAAGACTATCTTAATTTTTAATTAACTTTGAAAGAATAGCCCAAAGGACGTTATGTTAATGTCAAAATACAAGCATCATTTAACATGTAGGAGCTCAAAGACCACAGCTTGTCATTTAGAAACAAGAGATAACTTTCTCTTGAATGTGAGGGTGACATTTCAGTTTCATAGACCTTATTTAAAAAGTTCACAATGTAAAAATCGAGGGCACTTGCAATGCTTTTTATCTATAAATCTATAAGAATCGAATATAAAGGTCTTTGGCAATGCTTCCATCGCCTGGTAGCATCTTGGTGCTGGGGTAATCTCCCGAAAACGTAAGCCAAGTATGGAATGTGTTTTTCGCGTCTCAGACATATCGCCTGGGGCGATGGATGAATACACTAGTCCCTCAACCACCAAGGTTCTTAGTTGCGTAAAATGAATAGAAAAGTATAGGTGGTTAAAAAGAGTAAAAACAATTGGACGGCAAATATTCGCAGCTAAAAATAAACCATAATGACTGTTATCTCTTATACTCCTATATCTCATCAAATTGGCAGCCCCCGACAGTGAATTCAACCCACATGTCTCCTAAATAGAGCAATTATATCCTTAAACCTTTCAATGCTGGGGGCTGTTCACTTAAGTAATCCATGCTAGCTGAAAATCATTTCCATACACACAGTATGGAAATACCATTACGGCATTAGAGCATTGGGTATGCAGCGTTAACCTCCCCCCTCGCCACCGTCGGAACTGAGTAGAAAATGGATGAAAGGTACGAAGACATAAACTTACTCAAGAGAGAGAACATGAATATAGATAAAAATAAATGAATAAAATTATGCAGGGTACATCAAATAATATGCTAATTGATTGAGGTGACTACGGCTGCTGAGAAAGTTTAAAGGAAACATGTAGAGGAGAATAAAAAAAATTAAGAAGAAATAAATATTCTTTGAATGCAAAAATGGCCTCGCTCCGTCCACCCTACCTATATCACCTACGGCAGCGCAAACCACGCTACAGCGAGCCAGAAACACTAACTATAGTTTACTACCTTATGTACATAATAAGGGGACCAGACTAATAGCTTTCAGATATTAGAAACATCGTAATATATCCAAAATGTAATGCTCATAAACGACTTTGGTCAGAACTATTACAACTCATACGAGGCCAAGCCTCCCGGCCTATATCCTGATATTCTCACTTAGGGGGTATTAACGTAACTACGTATTTACACACACATCCAACTGACCCCCCCCCCCCCCCTTTGCACACACTCACCGAACTGAACACGAATCATCTACAAAAGTAAAATCGGTCGGACCGTCCGTAGGCCCTCTATTACCCCAAACCAGAATAACAACGGCCCTTGGAAACAGGTCTGGACAAGTCGACAAACTGATTATAGCTGGTTGTTGTTTTACTGCAGGCTACGCCATCTCATTCACCACCAAGCAATCTTGCACAATGAGTTGTTGAATTGAACAATCATCGATACCATATTCTTCTCGATACAGGCGAATTGTACACACCTCGACAAATTATTATATGTTTGCCTACCAAACTACCGAACAGCTGATCCGCTCTCAACCCCAGTCCCCTTGCATCGATACTGTGTGATCATCGTCGGGTGTGTATCACCATTCCCCTCGAAAGGGAAAAGATACTACACATGATCTTAGCCAACAGGCAGAGAAGCGATTATATGCATTGGCATTTTGACGAAGAATCCCAACGTGATCAGTTGTTGTGCTGCACCCCAAATATTGTATTTTTCACTAGTTGTCGGGTTATATTAACGCAACTCGTCTGTTCCATCAGGACCACCGTAACTGTATTATTGGTTTTCATTATTGTTTGATTTGCAATTACAGGATATTGCGACAGATAACTGTCAATGAAAGGTGGTCAGGTGTTCAAGGCCATTCCAATACCAATTGCTGGATGATGTATATAAGAGAGACAGATAAAGACATTCCACCCGAGATATTGTCCTCTGTAATATGTGCTCATAACAATCTACTCTTATCACCTAAAGAAATATGCAGTTAGAATTCTATAACTTTCACTGTTATATAGTGGTACAGCGCCATCTGACACTAAATGCTTATGAGCATGGTTACTAGACTGGTTTAATTTTTAATTAATTGTATTTTATCGATTAGAATAAACAAACAACCTTCGTTCGATCTGACACATCATACTTCGACAACGGTACGGAGTTGTTTCTCATTAAGAAGAAATAAATTACAAAGAATAAATTACAGCTATTGCAATTAAATGGGATTACGGTGTAAACTTTGACGTTCCCTTAATGCTTTTTGGCAGTCATCACATGGTGTCCTGTCACAGCCATGTATTAAATTCATTACTGCTTCTAAATGAACTATAAGTCATTTAGGAAACCTCGACTTCAGGCCATTTCAAATAAATACAGAATTGTTTCGGATCGCATTGCCATTACAGGCGTTTAAAGTGTCAAATATGTTGGAGAAGGGGTGTGTGCATGGGAGGGAGATATTGTGAAGGGGCAGGAGTATGTTTCTTGCCCCGTTGTTTAGCACGGCACGCAGTTGTTGGATCATTCCACTCTGTTATTGAATTATTAGAAAATAGCACTAGGCAACCAACATGGTCGAACTTTTTTTCCATATACCTCGATCATATCGATTCAATAAACTTGGGCAACCTGCAGAACGTATTGGATAATACACCTCAAATATCACCACTAAACTATTTCAAGATGGATTTTTATTATTATTATTTTTTTATTCAAAGAGGGGAAAAAATCATAATGTAATAAATGTTACCTTTTGCTTTCACATATTAAATTAACTAACTCTATACGAATGACTTTGGTCAGAATTAATAAAATACATACGACACAATCCTGGATAAGAGACCAAACAGTGCTATGAGTCAACAATAAATTAACAAAATATATTACTCATAAATCTAATATGTTGAATACTACGAGTAATAACGGTATGCAATGATGACTTCGTGGAATGTATTCCGTGCGCTCATATGCCTCCAAACATCGGCTTAAAGTTTTCCGAGGGGAATCTGTCGAGTTTTGCAATTCCAGCATCAGGACCAGCAGACACAGAAGCCCTGAGTCTGTCAAGACCAGAGTCTGGGACAGTTGAAAGTCTCCGACCATGACATATGGTGCACTACCAGGAACAAAGGAAGACACTGTGTCGATAAACATCTCGTCTAGCAGAAGACCGATTGGGAGTATACATATTACAAAGGCAGATATTACCCTGTGCATACTTGAAAAGAATGCAAACCAGTCGAACCTCATGGTCCTTCTCCACCCTAGTGACACAAACCGCCTGAAGGTGCCAGAAGAAGGTGCCAGAAGGATGGCCGTGCCACAGGATGAAGACGAACCAAACAGGCATGTAGCGCAACACCCCACTCATAAGCCCATAGAGGCTAGGGACAGCAGCGCCTTGTTTAATATTGGATCCTCAACGATCGATAGCATACACCATGCCAATACAGGCCGAGAGTGGGAAGGTGTTTAACTTCAACAGAGATTTGTTACAGCGTCCCCGATTGACCATGGCAACAGTCAGACGATTTGGTAGAATGATACTGCTATTTATGAAAAATTGAATTACAACAATTTTTCAGTGGGTGGTTGGGGGTTTATCTCTGCAGGTCGGTGGGCGTATTTACTTTTTTTGCTCGCTTGACTTGAGTTTTGTTTGTCAGTATGGGATGGGTGAGTAGTGCCGTTTGGCCGTAACTTTTGGATCACGCAGGGCGGGTCACGTAAATAGCACGCAGTCCTTCATTTGAGAGCTGAAACGTTAGCTATTCGTGGCGGCATTTACCCAAGAAAGACGCACATTTTCGTCATTTGTAGACAAGCCTCTTTACTCACTGGTCAACAAATATTGTACGCTAGTCTTTGAAATTATAACGTGGTGTAAATTAGCCTCAGTTGAGTCAGTCGTTGCAAGCTACACCCACGAGCATAAAGAAATATACAAATCTTATTTAGTAACATATGTACAAGGATTGTTGTTGCTTTTGGCACTTGTCATAAGAGAAAGAGAGTAATCGAGTTGAACAGTTGAATTTGTTACCTTAAAGGTCAGATATGATTACGTAAAGTGGTTCTCGCTATCTGATAACAATAAAAGTCTGTCATTGATTGTAGTTATATTTTACATTCTTCGTATCAAGACCAAGACCCCTAACACGACAGTAGCACAGTCATGTAATTTTATGTCACACCCATATACAGAAACAAACAGTTGCTCTCGGAGCGTTAAGGTGGACTGAATACGCGTCGGTTTGGGCAAATCCACCCAATATACATGGCTTGATCAGTTTGTACTCTGAACAACAGACAGCCGTCAGTATAAACTGAAGTGTGTTATAACACCGAAACACACGTTGAAATATGGACAAAATAATTGGCGAAACCTGAGTGGTTAGTCCAGTCAATACATATACGCATAGGATTCTGTGTTTAGTATTTTCTGTTTGTAAGTCCTTCTCAGTAGCAACTGGTCATAAATGTAACACATGTTAAGAAATTATAGCACATCAGTTTGAACTGATTATTGGGTACCCACCTTACCAGTGTTACATGATAAAGCCATGAAAAGCGGCAGGGACATTGTATACAATGAGTCATGCACAGGTCCCCTGTTACACACCTGAATGAAGAAAGGTAATTCAATAAGTCAAATCTGAACACGTAATCCTTAGAGCATATTAACCAAATGCAACGCATTTAACACAAATCAAGAAATAATATAGAAGCTTACTGTTTTAAATTTTTAACATGTGAAATGACGTAACAAATCGCAATTGATTAATAATGGACCATTGTCGTGAACGAAATTTCCACTTCAAACCACGTGATATTCGTAGGGTTGTAAGGCTGTTATTATTAAATAGTCATCAAATTCGTTGAAAGGTGCTTTGGGTTGGCGGGGTTGAGAGACCCCCCCCCCCCCAATGGACGGGCAGGAGTAGCTTCACGCACTTCACTTCTCTCGCGCACGTTATGCACTCCACATCGTTGTTGGATCATTCGAAGTGTAGAAAAGCTAGGCAACCAAATGGTCTGTTTTAAGTCTCATGTACATGATAATATTGTTAAAAAATCTTGGAAACTATGGAACGGAAGAAACAACATTTGAAATATTCTCTCTAAAATATTACAATGAATGGCTACAATTACCTGCGTTGCCTACTATGTACGACTGTAAAAAAAAAAGTAAAGTTGTTTGCTAAAGAGGGTTGTCTCACCTTGATTACTTACAATTATCTTATTTTGAGTATAATAATCGGTACGATATAAAGTTGTTGAAATATAAAAACTTGCGTCAAAGGATTCCTCATTTTAGCCGCAAAGATAGGTTTTCTGTCTGTAATAGATACGTATAACAACTCATTCAGTGGTAAATCTGGTTAAGTTAGATAGTACCTATGTCAAATTCACGAGACTCGACAATCAATTGCATACTTTAAACGCTTAACGCATTATAATTTCTTACAGAAAATGCAGACACAGGGAATTTAAAACCTGTTTGACTTGCATGTATAAAATAAAATCATCCGAGCGATTTCAACTGCTTTGTATCCATTAAAATTACCAGTTAATAGGCTATGATATCACTACAGACATCAGCAGACACCCTTCTGTCGAAACTACAAGTTAAATTAATGGTTAATGTCACGTAGCAATAACAAACTTCATTGTCAGCCCAGTCATTTTCATTTTGAATCAGCACATATATTATTCAAATGAAAACACATACATGTGCGCATGCACGGGTGTTTCTTAAGAACGAATCCTTGTTTTGATTCATAAACAGCGCTCCTCGCTTTACAGACAGATGCGCGAAGGGTTGCAATAAATTCATCATGTTTACTGTGAATAATTGTCACAATACCGCGATCTATCGATATGGGATTTGTACCTGTTTTACATAGTTTTTTAATTTTTCTTATCACTTTTTCATTTTCCGAAGATATTGGTTGTGATTATCACTGTAAAGATGGAACTACAGTAAACTCAACAGACTGTTTTGTGGTAGTAGGCTGTGACTTATCGTTTCCAAATATTTCATTTTCATATATATATATACTTAGATTAGATTTGAACTTTACCGAGCTGGCTACCGATGATAACGTACTTCGAGCTCCGTTTCTTTACTCTGGAATGTTCTGGTGGAATGAGGATCATACTTATGATCGTTATCTATTCCAAGTTGAATACCTTTATTGTGACCATGGGGATTGCTTTTTTACTTTTAATTTCTCAATCATCAATATCCAATTGGACGATGCTGGAACTTATCAAGTTGACATAATGTCTACAAACATCGACGGGACTGTCGGCCCGACTGTATTGCAACACACATACCTTCTATTTGGTAAGCTCTACCTAACATTTATCTACTCATACCCAGTAATGTATGACTAACCATCGAGTGTTAGAGACACATGTTTAGAGTAACCAAAATCGTTGAAACATCTGGCAAAACGTTACTGTAAATTGTTAAATTCTTTACATGCATTGATGTAAGAAGTTACTTTGATTGAAAAAAAAAACGGACAGAAATATCCAAGTGATTAGCTGTTCGCGAAAAAAACAAAGTGTTTAATAAGAAATAACTTTCACTATTCGTTAACAAAAATGACATCATGTGTCTTTTGGTTTTCTGAAGTGAATTTGAATTTATTTGTACATTATAGAACTACCATTACATACGGATGGTTATTAGGTAAGGTGGGTTAGAGGACAATCGAAATGGAGACTGATGTTCAGATCTTTGACACAGTTTTGCCATATTCTTTGAAAACGAATTGAGCTCTAAGCCGACTTGGACTCTCGTTATCGAGGTGTGCATAATTACCTGATTACGGCACAATGAACAATGCGATTAATTTTATTCAATATGTAAGGGTGAAGGATTCTACCAAAAAAGCAATGGAAGGTAAATAAAGGTCTCACCATTTGTAAGTGCGTTTTACTAAACTTCCTACCATATGAGTCCACGAGCCTTTTGCATTTAAACTGTGATGAAGTAACGCTAACTATAATTCGATGCGGATGATCGAGGACCATGGATATATTAATTTACCTGGATGTGAAATATAAAGCCAATAAAAGAAAAAACAGAATAGTAAATCTGGATTTTTTGTTAATACCTCATATGTACCTCAATACCTCATATGGAAGATGTTATTTTAGCCGTCAATTAATGATGTGTTGTCATCTACACTGTTGCATTAAATTTTGAATTCACTCGTCAGGTTACCAGAGCAGATTAAAGTAGAATGCTCGCGAACTTAGTTTTATGTAATGTTTCACGTGAGAGCGTCATCACTTTCATGTACAGTCAATCCGTTTTTGATGAATGTGTCACTTTAAAATGATGAATAAAATGTATATATGCTTATGCTCTGTCAGTGCTTCATTTCAAGCTCCACGTTGCATTCTCATTCTCTGTTTTTCTTGGTCTAACTCAGTATGAAAGTATAGTAATGCGGTCGTCACATACTAAAACTTGATTTGATGTTACTGTAGGGTAATGTTCCAAAAGCCACGTAAAAGCATTAAATTAATAGCGAGAGCACAAAAGGACAACAAACGATTCATACACACATACTCACCCTTATAAAAATATGTTTGTCATTAAATAACAATGTTATATTAAAATCATTAGCCTACTTCTTAGCTAATATAACTGCTCAAAGTAAATAGAAACACAAAGCGATGTTTAAAATTCGAAACACACTCGTGCATGCATGTTGTCATGTCGGAAATATATTTTCTAGTCATGCACAGTTGAAAGCAAGCTAACGCATGCGCACTGTAACAACGATCACTTTCTATCTCTCATAAGAGTTTTCAAAATAAATGTAGGCACAAACGCACGTCTGCGACGTTGGACAACTTTGAAAGTCGTTAGTTATTAAAACATGGATGGTTTCATTGTTTCAAAGTTCTTTCATCTTGCCATCTTCCTGGTATTATATACTTGTAACATAAGCGGTTGTAACTATCACTGCACGGAAGGACGAACAGTAAATTCAAAGGAATGCTATGCTATGCTAGGCTGTGACTTCTCGTTCCCGGATATTGCTGTTAACACAGATCATATTAAAGTGGAGATATATAGTAGAAATATAGATATATATGATTTTCGAGTAGCGATGAACTTTACCGGACGTACTAATGGAGACGTTCCCTCTAAAGGAACTTACTCATACAACGGTATACAAAGAAGGCAGAATCAGACAGTCAATCGATATTTATTTCAAGTAAAACTAGAATATATCGATGAAGATCGGTCCTACTACTACTACTCGCCTGAAGTTACTAAGTTTGATTTCTCTTTCTCTATTCTGAACCTTCAACGACAGGATGCTGGTACTTATCATCTATCATTGACCGATGATGACTCCCCGTATACTCTTTACTCTCATCACACATATCATCTCTTTACAGTCTACCAGCCTCCTACACCTCTTGTTTGTCAAGGCCCCTCCTCATCCCCATCTGGCTCCTACCACGTAACTATATCTTGTTCAATAACAGACGGGTTTCCACCGATAAATCTGGAAATGATTGAGCCCGAAGGCTGTGATTTTCAGAAACATAACACGGATGATAACGGTATTCAGGAGCTTTCTATTTACGTTACGTCTTGTGATCAGAACTCAACTGTTGGATGCATCGCTACACAGGAAACGCTGGCGTCCCTTTCTACACCGCCGTATTCGGACAGATGTGAATTTAACATCTCTAAAAGTAATCCAGGTGGGTCTTTGTCATTTATTTTATTAACCGTGAACGCAAAAAACAACAACTGTGTATTAATTATTTTGAATGTCATTGCCTAACATATAAAAATACCCCACCCCCTTAGAAAATGTTTCAGACTAAGTACAATTTCCGAATACTAAACCGCACCAACACAATCAATGTACTGTTCCAACTGCTTGTTCCCTGTTATTGTTAAAATACACAATTTTAATCCAATATGACTTTTAGCTCTTTCAAAGTGTTTCCTTGCACGCGTTGTTCTGAAGTCCGTGGGCTGGTGGGTATGGTCAAGGGACATCTTTTTCCTGACCCCAAGCTCCATTTTGCAGGCACCTCCTGGCATACCTGTCTTTGCCTGGTTCATATTTGTGAACTTTCAACGCTATCGTACAAACACGCGTGTACTTTATTATAGTGTTACAGTGAAGCCTTGCTGTGTTGATAAATAGTCTTCATATGTAATATAAAGGAACGGAGAACTGCATGCAGTGGCAAATATAAGTACATTAAAGCATACGCTAGTTATATTACATGGAAGATGCATGATTCACATAGGCTTTTGACATAAGAGCCATTGAAAAGTTAGCAAGTATTGATATAACGAGGGAACTACCTATAGTCTTTAAAGAATGGTGTAGTGAGTTAGTTGAAGTAACAGGTTCTTGTAAGGAAATTGGACTGTTATTATTTCAGTGGGTTTTGTTGTGTATCGAATCTGTGAATATATAGGGTGAGTTCATGGCATACTTAAATAATGGAACGAGCGACATTCTTTTCGCTACCTTTACTATCTTCAGTTTACATCCATGTATTACGAGAACCTGCAATACATTGTCAGCTAGTAAGTTATTTAGTAATATTTAATTGAATCAGTATTATTTTTAAATTTAACCACGTGAAAATTCTGTAAAGCAACGTGTGAAAGTCAAATTAAACCCACTTTTTGTTCAATAAGTGGGTAGTGTATTCTGGTTATACGACGTCACACTCTTTAACTGGTTACTGGACAACACCCCCTGGAAAATTAACCCCCCAGACAACTCCCCCTGGACGAGTATCCCAGACAATTTCCACCCAGGTAATACCCATCCTGGAAAATTCCCACCAGAGAAAACTCCACCTGGAGAATTCCCACCCCGGTCGACTCCCCACTGGACAATTACCCACCGGACAATTTCCCCCGGACACTATTGGTCCACAGATGATTGTCAATCGGGAGCACCAAATTGGGACGATTTTATAACGCTAGCTACCAATAAAAACTGTGCGAGCGTACTATATTATTTTATATTAACATAACCAATGGGCCCAACTCATATGAGAAAAAATAATCGCGAAGTTAAAGAAACGAACAACGAGTATCTTCGTGTGAGATTCTCGTGTATTGGTGATATATTTATTTATTTCCGTTTTCTGTGTGCAAACCATGTCTACCCTGTAGAGAGAGACTCTCGCTTAATATTTCCAGGTGTGAGATATTGGTTTACTTTGGTCTACTTACATAGAGATCTGAATTACCACTTTCGTCCTGTCACGCTACCAATGTAATACTTTTGCATCGTAGTAAAACTAGATAACCTTAACATTTTCTGCGCACTATAGCTGCGTTTGTTTCCTGGTAGACTTTTCTTCGACTCTTTTTTTTATATTCCTTGTCAGAGGCAAAAGGAATATATGCAGTCACGCTTCAGTGGGGACACAACAACAATATGAGCACATGAATCTGCTGTTGTAGTTAGTTCTAGCTTCACCCTCATTTTTACTGGACTAATAGCCTAACCCCCGCCTCCATCGGCTGTCAATCAATCGTCGAAATTTCCGTGGAGGGGGATTGTCCGGGGAGAAATCGTCCGGGGAGAATTGTCATGGTTGGGAATTGTCCGGAGTGGGAATTCTCCGGGGGTGGGGGAGGGTTTGACCCGGTAGAGTTGTCCTGGAACCCTATAAGTTATGCTCCTTGTCAATAATTCAATCTAAAAATATTAATGTCATCAGTATTAATCACATCTGTTTTCTTTAAAGCAAATTCGATAGGCAAATTAAAACCCATTATTGTTGTTCAGTTAGCGGGTTATTGTGATTAATAACAGTTAGAAGCATATTTCTATATATTCTCATAAGTGTTTACGCCTATTACTTATACGTTCTGTTACGTTGAAGGTTCTTCCACGTGTTCAGTTCATGACGATCGGGTACAAATATGTTCTCGTTTTCTTTCTAGCATATCTCTGTGATAAGCGTCGACTTTTGGGATTAACTTCATGTTTTCTTTCTTTCTTTTTCGTTCAGCTTGTATTTTCCTTCCCTCTTGTCTCTTTTGCCATATATAAAGGTACCAAAAACAACCAATTTAATTCGTAAGGTGATGAATCACTATTATCTCATTGACGGTGGATACACAGATTTTCGTTCCTTTGAACTGAAATTTTGCCCAACTTTTGCACAATTAATCAAGAGCAACTTGTCAAATAACGTCATCCCGGATAAAAGAGAACAAACAACTGCTATGAGTCAACAATAAATTAACAAAATGTATTACTCGTAAATTTAATATGTTGAAAACTTAACCGTACGCATTGATGGCTTCTCGGAATGTATTCCGGGCGCCCAACAACTCATTTCGCTAAGATATCGAATCGTCGTTTTCTTTTCCTGTCTAATATTTCCTGTTTTTATTTTCCAAGCTAATTTTGATTGTTCTTCATACTTTAATCAGAATCAATAGCCACAAACTGCGTCTATACTGTAGTGTCCGTTACGCGTATAAACGATTTTGATGGTGACTGGTCAAATGTTGACGAACTATAGAGGCTGTGACGTCGACAGCCAGGGTTGGCCTGGGGCAATTTATTAACGGACTTAATTAAATATATTATAAAAATTATATTATAACAACTTATTGTTAATCTCATATTTCTCGGGTACCCCTTCCCTCTATTTGACCTTTTTTTAAATTACATTTCGATTATATTACTTATTATCTGCTGTCATGTATAAAAAGAACCCGGGTGTTCAAGAAACTGTGTCAAATGCTTGTAAGTAAGATGCCATCCTTGTTGCATTGTCTACTAATGGTTTTTCTCGAAAGGAGACTACACTGCAGAGCTAATCAACGGTAGTTATAACGTACAGCGTAAACATTGTAAAGATAAGAACTCTTTAAAAATGGAGATTTTACATTGTTCTGAATTTATATTTTTCCTAATGTTGCAGTTAATGTCTTCTTCCGAGTGTACCGATTATGATTTTAATTGTCAAGATGGACCAGCTATCAGATCGACAGACTGCTATTCGGTTGTAGGATGTGACTTTGCCTTTCGAGATATTATATATATATACTTCGATTAGAGTTGAACTTCACTGAGATGGCTCACACCAGAGAAACATTTTGCTTACACTGAGTTCTTCAGGTCGGATTATAATCACACAGTCAATCGTTATTTCTTTCAAGTAGAATACTCACACGGAGATTATCCATCGTACTTTCATGATTTTGATTTTTCAATCCTAAACCTCCAACCAGAAGATGCTGGAACCTACCATGTGTCATTGTTCGATGATGACTATAACATACTTCTCGTTCAACACACTTACCGTCTGTTTACCATTTATCCTCCTCCTTCACCTCTCCTCTGTGAAAGGAAAAATCTTACTTTACATCCGAATAATGACTATAAATTTGAACTGACATGTTCCATTCCAAACGCATATCCAGTTGTAGACTTGCACGTTATTGAACCAAATGACTGTAGTTTTAAGAAGCATTATTCACGTGAAGGTAAAGATAATGTGTTAAAGATTTATATTACCTCGTGTAGTGGTAATTCAACAGTGGGCTGTTTGGCTACCCAGGGATACTTAGACTTTGTCCATCACAGGTTTCTCTGATAGCTGTGCTTGGAAAGTTCCAAAGACATATCCAGGTAGGACATATTGTTATCTGATATCAATTTCCAGCGTTTCTAGGTCAACGGTGTTTTCCTTTATTTATATCTCGTTCATGATTTTAGTGACAAAACACATGCTTTATTTGAACAGGGAGGAGTGGGCCGGGGATAATACCGGAAATATTAGCCCAGTAAAATGTTGTAACCGAACGGACCAAAAGAATACAGTTAGCAGTCATAAAACGCTTAGTACTCTGCCGATCTCCTTTGTGAGATATATACCAGTCTCAATATAATCACGGCCCGATGACATCCGCTCTTTGATCTAATAAAATAATATAGGTAACACTAGTGATATATGATAATTGTATCACCTTCTTGGAGTAACACTTTCATGTATTTCTTTGTAGGGTTACTAGTGTTACTAGTTTAAAACTGAATTAACATGGTTCATTGTTGACAAGACAAAGTCCTACATGGCAGAGCTACTTTAAAATAGCGCGCTGGTCCTCAAGAACTATATCATATAAATGAATGATGAACCGCCTTGATCAAATTACAATTTTGAATATACTTTTACCGATGATAGCCATCAATGAGCATGTCTACAATACAAGTACAGCAAGGAGGTTGGATGTAACTATCAGTCTGTACATTGTAATGTTTTCTTATATCAATCTTGTCTTGCCTTACAACAATGTCGTATTTTAATGTTTGTATCCCACACCGACTCAAGTATCAGATCTGGTATGCGCATAAACAGTGAACTCGTAACATGATAATTATTAAAGTACAGTAATACGCTCTCGGTCTGTGCGAAATTATTAAAGATAGCATCTGTGTTTCTAATCTCGTTTTGTGGCATCTCAAAAAGTCGATAAATGTTATATTGATTTCATATATAGGAGTGGTTCGAAAGGTTCTTCCGAGATACTTTTTGCTTAATGCTTAAGATGAAAGTGTATTTAACTTAGTCATGCATTTAACGAGGTGTAGATGTCTACAATGTAACGTCACATTGTGGAAGCATTCGTCAATTATTCATAGCTAATTAAGGTACAATGCTTACGGAGTTATGTTAAGTCTGATATTGCATGTGAGAGCGTCGCCAGTTTTCTTTACATTATTTACATTCAGTCCGTGTATTTTATTATACGAATGCACCACTTAAACATTATGACTTAATGTTCAATATATTGAGGAGGATTACTCGTGGTACTTTCCTTGAGTTCAACCTTCAACCTTCAACAAGGGAATGTTTGTACTTTTCATCTACCATTGACTGATAACTCCTGTACTCTCTTTACAGTCTACCAGCCTCCTACACCTCTTGTTTGTGAAGGCCCCTCCTCATCGCCATCTGCATCATACCACGTCGTCCTATCTTGTTCAATAACAGACGGGTATCCACCGATAAATCTGGAAGTAATCAAACCCGATGGCTGTGATTATCAGAAACATTACACAGATAATAACGGAACCAAAAAGCTTTTAGTGTTCGTTACTTCTTGTGATCAGAACTCAACCATTGGATGCATCGCTACTCAGGAACCGTTGGAGCTCCTTTCTACATCACAGTACGCTGACAGATGTGAATTTAGCATCTCTAGAACCGATCAAGGTAATTCATTTCTGTTATTTGTATTTTATGAAGATTGTAAGAACGTTATTTGAACGGGAAAGATATATCTTAAAGAAAAACGCTGACTTTTAGAAACATTGCTGGCAGAAAATATCTTTACCCACTTTCTAAATACTAACGAAAAAGGACAAACAGCATAGTTTATGAAAGATACTCAAGTATAAAGCTGTAATAAATAATTGTACGCGTGATTTATATATCCACTTTCTCTGACCTTCGGTAAAGTGGACAGACGGAGTCACCAGATTTGTCAAACTCATTCAAGACACAACCTTACTTATTCACATTGATATTAAATACTGTGAAATTTAGTGAGCAAAACCTAAGCAAATTGTTGGTAGTCCCATGTTACAAATTGCATAATCTGGATAATCTTTTTCAGTATGGTGTCATTGCGTACGCTAAAATTGTAATGAAAAAGACGGCATCCCAGGATTCATAGCTGGATTTAAAATATGAGCCTATAAAGAAGATACTTGATAACCTTTTAGAATACTTAATAAGCTTGATGGTAATTCTCATGACGTAAAATGTAAACAGTGGTGACCTAACAGATTCCACGTTCCTGTGAGGGGGGCGAAGACGCAATGCTCTCCGTGGGGTTTGTTGTGAGATGGACGAGGGAAGATGCGAATGAGATTTACCACAGCTTTAAAGGGATCTACTACTATCAAAATAATTAGAATATAGGTAAAGAAATAATATGGAAACATCATAAACTAAACTTTAGCTGTTCATTATTGGCAGTGTTTTTGTGCAAATGGATTGAAGATACGTAACGTTTTATCTTAACATTGGGTAAATTTGGTGCTTCTGTCACAAATATTGACAGGAAGCTGTATATTAAAAACATTTTTCTTAATGTCAGTGTTCGTGTAGGATGTTTATCATCCAAAAAGCTTAAAACCCTAGCCATGGCACTGCCATCTCAAGCACTATCACTGCAGCACATCTACAGTTTCGCTGCGTGCTGGTCGTCCTTTTGTGGCTTTTTAATGTTTGAGTGGTTGGTTGGGGTTAGTCTCTGCAGGTCGGTGGGCGTATTTACCTTTTTTTTTGGCTCGACTTAAGTTTTGTTTGTTAGAATGGGATGGTTGGGTATTGCCGTTGGCCGTGACGTTTTGGATCCCGCAGGGCGGGTCACGTAAAAAGCACAGTTTCTTTAGCATGCACTTTAAGGAAACTACATCTCATATGACCTTATCATTATATAAATATGCAACACGCTCTAATCTAGGCAGGTATTTTCATTTATTGAGTGAACACAAACCATTTAAATAAATTAACAAATGCAAGTACTTGTCTGGAAGATCAAAGTTTTAGTCAATAATTTCGTGTTAATCTAGCTAAAAATAGGATCATCAGAAAAAGAAGAGGCAGGTTTTAATTTTATTTATGCTAAAAAAGCATATGTTTAAATTATTTTGAAGTGATTTAAACAGAGAGACTCATGATTTTCCGTGTTCTCAAAACTGAAGTTACCTCATTTATTTTATTTCCGCGCTTAAGACGAGAATCATATAAAACTTTCATTTAGCTCAACACAGGCTACCTTTCCAATCAAAGCGAAATCAGGAAAAGTGATTTGGTGTAAATAATAATTAGTTTTCTGAAAAAGTGCGAGTAGTTTTTGAAAACAAATGAGATTTTGTATCTCATTTTTTACTCGAAACAATTATTTCGGACGGTATTAGGACGTTTTATATGCTGAATTTAATAATATATGCGTCTGTGAAATGTGTTAGTGGCTCAGTTCAATATACGCAATAAAACAATGGACACGCTAACCACTGAAATAAACAATTACATGATGTCTTTATTGTTATCCGGCACACAAAACAAGTGAAGAACTATTCAGCACAGTACGATTAAACAAAATCTGAGGAATCATGTTTGGAAGTAAAGGCGTTGTTCGAGACAAAATGTTATAACCTGCAATATCTAATGATAAGAATGATACTGTTTGTCAATACATGTGAAACATATCCGTTTAAAGACGTGTAAGGTAAAATTATTGAACATGTGAAGTAACCAACGAGTACGCATGCGTGAATAAATAATCAATCAGACAAGGGTTCGCATATAGCCAATGTTTTAATGTATATATTTGTGTTTCTCTTTAAGTTTCCATAATTTTGTTGATACCAATTGCTGACACAATTTTTTTTTTAATCCTACAAGGTCAAAAAATGTTAAAAAACGAAACAAAGCACACTATTTTCTTATCTTCTTTTATAATCAGTTAAGTGATTGACAATTGTATCGTATTAACAGAGATTGTTCATTTCAGGGGTTCTCTTCAACACATTTCAGCTAGCAAGCCAACATTTCTGTTTTACGTGACAAGATAAGCCCAGAAATGAAAGTTGTTGCCTTCATGTTAAACTTCCTCTATTTATGCAAAGACTGCTTCTTAAGTTAGAGTACGAGCACATGTGGGTAAAACAGTCCTCTTTTTTTCTTTGTAGTTATGTTTTTAATTAGTTACGAACGGTATGGTAACAGATCCGTAAGTAGCTTAGGAGGACTGAATGAGATTCGGGGTAACCCGACCTCAACAAAAGTAATGTGCCCCCTTCACTTGCGTCATATTCAGAAATAAATAGGGAGTCGGATGGACCTCGTGCATCCTCCTAAGATTCAAGTTTCAGCCCTCTTTTGAAGAAACCTATTTTACATGGATAAAGGTCCACAGTATTGCAACACAAGCGTTCTGCATGTAAGAAACTATCGTGGCTAGTGAGCAGCATATATCTTTAAGCTCTAGTGCATCCCCCGATTAGCCGACCGGTCAGTTCATCCTTGTTGATAAATCAGATAGGGTTTTCACAAAAAGAGGGTATGAGAGAAAAAAGAAAGCAATCTAAAGACCTATTTGAAATGACACGTCAAGGCTTGTGCAGCGTGTCCACATTATTCATTACGTTAAAACATTTACGACTTACGAACTCACATATGTTATTAACATTCAAACTCTCGGTTACCCATGCATCTTTTAATACAATCATTTTTATCTCATTTTGTTTTTATCAGACATCGTCGGTTGTAGCTTTCATTGCACTGACGGACCGGATACAAACAAGTCTACAGTTTGCTATGTTATTGCAGGATGTGACTTTTCGTTTCCTGATGTCCCCATCTATGGAAATTACAAAAGTTCTCTGAGTCTGAGCATGAACTATGTCGATGATACATCTTCTCGAGGGATCTATAAATACAAAGGAAAATTCTGGTATCGGGACAGTCACACGGTGGATCGTTATAGTTTTGAAGTCATACGAAAATATCTACAAGAAGACTATACTCCCAACGATGATTTAGAAGACGTTGATGCTGCGCTTTCGTTTACGATTGATGACATGGGAGCAGATGATTGTGGGTCATACCACGTGATTTTGATTGAAGAGACGACCGAAGAGGCAATTGTACAACACAACTACCGTCTGTTTACTATTTACCAACCCTCCACACCTCTTCTCTGTGAAAAACAAGATTTATCCACAGGCTCCAGTATATACAAGTTTTCCATTATTTGCTCAGTCTCAGATGCTTACCCTTCAGTGGTTTTAGATATGATAAAACCAAATGACTGTTCGTACTACAAATCTTATTCACAGAATGACGACATCAAGACGCTTACAGTTTATATTTCTACATGTGCCGTGAATTCTACCGTTGGTTGCACTGCTACTCAAGGAGAGCTAGATTTCATGTCTACGATACCATACTCAAACAGTTGTTCCTTTGATATTCCGAAAGATGAGACCGGTAAGTCAAATGATATCATATCTCGTCCCCAAGACTGACAAAAGAAAATATATTTTAGCGGTTCTTCAAGTATCGTTTTGCTATTAGTGATACTCTAGTGATGAAACAGAGCCATTGGGATTAAAGTGTAGTTTTGTGTTCTGAGCAGTTAAATAATTTTCTAATCAACTATAACACTACTTAGATTAGTTCATTATACCGTTAGGATCATACTTGGATAGTTCTTTGTATTGAAATATCCTTAACTTTGCATGAACGCTCATAAACATAACATATTTTATAAGTTTGTTCAGATTAATAAGTTGCTAATTATAAGTCAATGAAGTCAACTAATCAATCAATCAACCAACTAACCAATCAAGCAACCAATCACCCAAACAAGTAGTTAATCCAATGAAACACTTATTATTTTACACTATTCATAAAGAGTTCACGGTTCAGCGTTTATTTCGACCACGTTCAACATAAACGCTTTTTAATTTATTTGAATCGTCCAACATAGATAAACACTTTTTGTAAAAATGTTCCAATTACCAATAAGGAGCCTCTATTTGAGTCACTTTTCAATGCTGCAATAATCAGCACCCACTGATCGACAGTCTCACGAAACATCTATTATGTCATACATGTTCTTAATTCGAAGCGATACAAACAATAGAATACGAAACACACTCACAGGTGAAATCGGGATCAATCCCGTATAATACAAAACTATGCCCCACTGTCAATGAACGGTCACCAGTAATTCTGTCCCAAAAAAGCCTGAAACCCATCCCCACAGTCGAAAAACAAATACACATTCCCATAACACATGTGCAATGCTTTCAAGGCTATTGTAGCAGTTTCTCTGACATAATCCGTCACCCAGACGCCAGTGGTAACGTTTCAAGTTGCTGATCGGGGCCCCAAGTGCAAGTCCACAACCTAGGTCACGAAGCCTAGAATTATGTAACGCTGTAGGATTACGATTCTGTCCAGGCAGCTCGGTTTAAGTTTATATTTCAAATATTACCTTAAGAATATTAGAAGGCCGAGACAAAGCCACATATGGCATTACGTAACCAAATAAGAAGTTTGTTAGGCAAATGAACTACACCCAACCTCACAGCCGAACCATATACCTTTGGTGTGCTTTTTACGTGACCCGCCATACGGGATACAAAACGTCACGGCCAAACGGCACTACCAAACCATCCCATTCTTACAAATGAAACTCAGGTCAAGCTAGCCAAAAAAAGTACATACGCCCACCGACCTGTAGAAGCAAAACGCCCAACCACCCACTGAAACATTCAAAAAACCACAAAAGGACGACCAGCACGCAGCGACCACCGTCCAAAAAGGCAGCCCCAGATAAACGGCGGAAATCGCCTTCAACTTGAAGGCAAATGTCAGACTTCACCGCCTCCAGGACTCCCTGCCAACTGGCAAATTTCCCCCTAAAAACAACATCACATCTATTCCTCCAAATAAGTTTTTTTACAACAGAACAAACATAAATAATACGCTGCAACACAGCAAACTGGAGGATCTAATCCATATAAAGCAAAGCCCTGTCCTACCGACCAGGAACGGTCTCCCGTTAAACGGTCGGCCCAGGACTGAAACCACTCCCACAAGTTCAAAACAAAGGGGCAATGCCAAAAAACATGGGCAGTACTTTCTAAGCTGTCACAGCCGGTCCTCGGGCACAGTCCATCACCCAATCGCCAGTGATACCTTTTCAGATTAGTCACCAAGCTACCGTGTGCAATTCTCCACGCAAGATCACGGAGCCTGCAACCATTCAGCCTTGAATGCACCGAACGCCATACTTCGACAGGATGACGTCCCTGTACAAAAATTGCATTCAAGGCCCTATCCCGCAAGGAACTAAGAACGAGGGCCGGCCGTGACAGGTCAACAGGGGGCAACTCAGCAAGAGCGGAGCAAATGACACGCACCACTCTGCTTGGTGTGCTACTATGCGGTTCTCTGTTGCTAAACAGCGCCGGAACCCATCGACGCAAGTGCAACCCGCCCCCAAAACGTACAAAATATGAACAAGGCAACCCTGGGTCAGTTACCGCTACAAACAATTGCTTAAATAACAAACAAGTTATCTTACTTCCCAGATGAACCACCCCTAGTCCCCCCTTCTCCAGTTTTTGGTACAATACCGCCCTCTTGACCAGCTCTGTACCACCAGACCATATGAATGAAAACATCGCCCTCTCCAACCGCACCAGGACGCGACGCGGAATTGGGTACACCGCGCCCGGGTACCACAAGATGGGTGAAACGAAACGATTAATAACAGTGACTTTCCCCAAGATCGAAAGCCAGCGGGTGCCAAAGGTTTCGAGTCTGCTCTGAAATACCTCAGCCCTCTCGTTCCAGGTGACATCGCAAGGTGCATCGTAGCCGAGCCATATACCATACCATACCATATACCTTTGGTGTTGATATTATAATCCGACCATAACGCTCTGAAAGAGAGAGTCCTGAATCGCCAGCTGCCAAGACGAAGGTCATTTGCCCCGGTAGCTTGCTGAAACACCATCAAATTCTCAGTCGCCTTGGAAGAGGGCAGACTTGAAACTGTACAGTTCACATTATCTGCGTATTGAACGCATTTGACTCTCTTACCAGCCGGCAAAACAAAAGGAATGAAACGCACATCTTCATTGTCAGTTGGAATGAAGGGCATCATTGGCGGACCCACCTCCTTACGCAAATGGAATACGAGCCTGTTGATAATATGAGAACTTAAACTTCTGGTGTATGAAATAAAATCCGAGTATGATCATTTGTACTCGAGTACTCGGATTTCGAAGGCGCTGCCAAAGACAGTCTTAATATTTGATCCGATGATCGACCAAAATGATCGGTAAAATTACCCAGGTTGCCCATCCAATCCAGGAGGTTTGCCATTCTTCATTTTTGACAACGCCATCCAAGTTTGGATGTCGTAAAGTTAGCACCCAATTGACCATTTACATTGTCTCGTGAAAGAGCTTAAGTGAAAGAGCTCTGTATTCGGAGATAATGCCTGCCGGATCACAAAAGGTATTCCTACTTGTATACCGACAGCTGCAACACGTTTGTCAAGAGATGACCTCTGAGCCGTTTGGTAAAAAAAAAAGTGAAGGTTGATCCTTCGCTTCCACGCGCTTTTATGTGAGCTCCGTGGCATTTTGCATTAATGTATTTCTTTATAGCGGCATCAATGGAGGGAACCCCTTGTTTGACACTTGCGCAGAGGTTCGAAAAATCCTCTCTCCGACGACATACTTTGGCTACACAGTCCTCCACAGCATATCGTATGATGCCCAACTTGATATCCTCCCACCAGCCTGATAAAGACATAAAGGCCTGCTTCAAGGTACAACATCCCGTGTACCTGTATTATAATCCACGGATAAACTGTCTCCCCCATAAGATATGACAATTAACTTTTCACAATCCCCTTCCCACAGGGAAGATGGAGGAATAAACTTAGCGACCATAGCATCATTATCGGAATACGGCAACTTATGATATCGGAATTAGAAAACCCTGTAAGCATCAGACCTATTTGGTCTCACCCAAGATTATTTAAGACACCTCAAAACACCTGCCGAAGGAGATACGATATGAAACTGACAATGAAAGGTAGGCAAACTTGATAATTGCGAGTAATTAAGCCTATCAATTCCTGTATCGGCCTCCCAATTAAACTCTTAGACTACACAAGATGCAATTGAAAATTGCGAGTAATTAAGCGTATCAACTCTCATAGCGGCCTGTCAATTAAAATATCCGACCACGACACAAGGTGTCACTGCCAGGTAAAAGGATGACAGGGTCTCAAAAAGTCCTCCATGCGAGAAGATTGATTAAGCATGTAAACGGCATATAAGGTAATGTTTCCTTGTGGGTATTTTAACGGTACGCATACCAAGCGACCTTTGTGATCGGTCTCAATCCTAATGGCACGGCCACTCAGACGTGGATAATTCAGGACGACCGCACCACAGAATGGGACGGTAGCAAAGGATGCATGAAGATCACCACCCCATCCATAGGTACAAAGTCGGCATTCTCATCAGTTTTACGGGTTTCCTGAAGGCAAACGTAGTCGACATCAATATACTTACACTATTGAAATATGAAACACCCTCACATTTGACTATGACGATAATTCCAACCGTTTCGGGTTCTGTTTCCTTACCTGATGCCAACCTTCAGCTTAGGCTCCCGGCCTCAAAAAAACCAATCCATTCGGTCAGGTTTGGGAAAGGGTCAGATACAACAGGAATCTCCACAGAGGCTGTGGAAGAGCCAAAAGCACGCAGGGGTCACTTGGACCTCCACATCCTCATCCTGTCTAGCCCCCTGCTGATCCTCGCGTTTTCGCCTCGCTATATATGACAGTGGGCAGGCGCCAAAAACTGACCTCCCTTTTCGCACAGCGAGCTAACTACCTTGCTTGGGCAAATGGCACTGCCATATCCAAGAAAAAAGAACCACCCACAGTTTTTATTGATGCAGTCATCTGCCTCATGACCAGTCCCACTCTGCTCTAATCAGCATAACCATAAAGTTTACAAGAGCTACTTTAACAATTCTAAAACAATCCGAACACATTTGAAAGCATTTTAATATTTATTTAAAAAAGCACAAAACGAAAAAATAACGACTTGGTCACGTGATCTTCGTTTCATATCAATTAGCTATAAAAGACGATCTGTCACTTTACATCAAATCGATCGCATTCGTTTGACCATGGAGGTAAATCCATGGTTTGACCAAGTAAGAGCGTTGTGAGTGAACAACATTTCAACATTTAATGGATTGGTGGTTATTCTCCATTGAAAAATAACTGTTTTTTCTCTCAGCAAACTTAGTTAGCGTTGCGGGATAAATGGCTCTTTTAATTAACAGAACCTCCTGCGTCCCAAAGTTAAGCAATCATTATAATTGCAGAGAGAGTCGATAACCACATAAATCACATATTGAACAACGTACTTAAGGGCAAACGGAATATCAAATGCGACGTTTCCATTTGGTCGGTGGGTGGGGGGTCGATTGGTACCACATGGTAACATTTGATATGAGGTGCTGTGAGATTCACCATTTAATATATGTAATTATGAGAGTAACAATTTGTCAATTAATTAATCAATGGTTCATATTACGTTGTCGGCGTCTATGACAAATGAGCCACGGGTTGGAAATTGGAGCAATTTGTCTGTAGATATACGATTTGTAAGAAGCATACCCCTATAATAATCAATATGATCATATGAGCCTTATCCTATATAAATATGTTAGCGGAGTGTACAAAACATTCAAGTAAACTGGATGATATATATCTACTAACTGCAAAAAGAAAAAAAATCAGTTTGACGAATCCTTGAATTGAAATTGCATTGAGAGCTAAGCAAAGCAATCGAATGTATCTCATTTTATTAAGTAAGTAAATAAACTTCACAAACAAATAGTATTTATGAAGAAAATTTGTCATGTCGATGAAAATTCAACCATATGTCATGAATTTAATCCACTTACGTAGTCATCTCTACAGACACGAACAGCATAATGAAGTTAGTGATGATCGTAATTGCTGTAGTACTCGTCCTGTCTGTGATAATCATCCTATATTTCTACAGGTAAGCAAAGAAATCCGTTATAGATCGACATAAATATAGTTCAAGTACGAATGAAACTAAACATAATTTCATTCACAGTAGGCCTTGTATATATGTATCGTTAATTAACCTTTAAAATAGAAATAGATGATACATTGTTTTTTATGTATTTTGGCGTTCATTATCCATAATAAATATGAAATGTATAGACAGATCTGTAGGTACAAAATGAGTTACATACAAATCCCATATTAAGTAAGTTGGTGCCATTTCGAGTTTCCCACTGGAACCACATGCTTTTAAAAACATAGACACTTATGCTGAGAAAGAAAGTATCGTACCTTCCCATGACCGCAATATATAAATCATACTTCTTCCAATTTCTTGGTTGATTCATTTTCGCTAAATTTAACCTTTCGGTTGATAGGCCATCAACTATTTTATTACATTTCATTTAATAGTGATTTCTTCTTTAGTATTACTATCTTTAAAATATAATATCTTATAAATTAAATGAGATTAAATAGATATGTGCTTAAAGTTGCTGTTTGAATTGAATATATTTAATACATCAATAACTCAACGATGACATCAAATGTTAACATCTATTAACAATATGGTAGGATTGGTAAAATTTAATTTCAATTTTAAAATCGAAAATTTTGAACTGGTCTCAAAGTTGGGAAACTACTTCACCCAAAATTTGTTACGAACGTATCCAATAATAGTCGTTAAATTGTCGTTTTTTTTCTTGTTCTTGGGCAATCCGTTACTCAATTTGGGGTAGTGGTGGAAGATGTGGGGGGGGGGAGAGGGGAGGACTTCATTAGATTATCCATCGTTCTTCCATAAATGTTCGCTTTTTTCAAACCCAAACTTTCAACTAGAAAGCAATATACTGACAGCGCGGAATTAAAATTTTCTATTTTATTCCTCGAAATTGTGGTGTAAATGCGTTATTTTCCAAGTATAATGATTGTAATTTTCTATTGTCGAGATGGAACAACTGTCTTATCTAAATATTGTTATTCGCTTGTCTTTCAGTTGCGTAGCTTGGTCTTTCTTTATATTTCCTTTTCGTATAAATATTATATAGTATATAAGAGTTGAACTTCACCGATATATCCCAGAAAAGAACATATCCGTCTGCCTTCTGTCTACAATAGGATGCTCTTTGCATAGATTCAAGTAGAGACACTGAGATTATCAATCGAACATTTGCAATCCTACAATGCGACGATGTTCTATGCGATTTGGAGGGGAGATTATATACCATATATACTTCCATGTTAGAGACATTTTCCGCAAGTTGATTTGACTTGTTGTCAATGGCTTTACTTTATATCAACAATATGTTGTTTGGTTGTATATGTCACTCCGCCGTTTCAAATATTTCCTTTTCATAAAAAAAAATATTTTATAGAACTTGCAAATGATTAGTGTTGAAACTCATGGGAATGACTACTTCCGGATACAAATCTGACCGTAGTGTTGCGTACAATCGGAGACACGAAAGGAGACTATTCATTGTATTTGGTATTTTCATTCATAACCTTTAACTGGAACGCGACATTGCAAAGTAAGTCGTCTGCAGGAACGGCTGTAACTCGCATCTTAAATGTGAACTAACATGTTTCGAAGTAATTTCTTGCAAATGTAATGACCTTATTCGATTGTAGGAAATTGCTATGCTTCTATGATGTTTCTTCTTCACAAAAGTCAGACAAGAATTGAACCGGAGACATGTATATGTCCTTACATACATATACAATGGGATACACTTTTCTACATGGATACTGGAGAAAATCTGGTAAAGGAGTCGAAGATAGATTGAACTAGAATTTGCCTTTATGTAGATTTGCCATAAATATTATATAGTACTTACATTATAGTTGAACATTACCGAGATATCACAGAGCGGCTACATATCTGTTCGTACTTTTGTGTACAAATGAAATATTCCTTTCTATATGAATGATAACTTTAATCGTTCTTTATTCCAAGTAGATATTCACACGGAGAATATCAGTCAAACGTTCATGATTTGTTATCAAGCCTAGTCATGTGGAAAATGAGACAAAATAATTCATTCTCTGTTACTAACGCACAACATGAACACATTTGATGCTTCATTACAATGAAATCTATCAATATGGATATTTTACCTTTCCTGTCTTCCTCTTCGTAATGCTCCTGCTAGCGAAACTTTCCGCATGCCGATTGTGTATCTGTGTTTTCTGTGTATTATAGGATGCCTTTACAAATAATTCCTTTTCATAAAAGTATTATATAGTACTTCGATAAGTGTTCAAACTCATGGGGACGACTCACACAGGAGACAAATCTAGCCGTAATATTGCGTACAATCAGTTGTTTGTGGATATGCGTTATACATTCCAAGTAGAATATTCACATGGAGATTTCCATATTAATATTATATAGTACTTAGATTATAATTAATCGAATTTGGTTAGTTCAATCCTAATCTTTTAACAGGACGGGCAATTGTAGAAAAAAAATTGCGGCAACATCGTTAACTCACAGTTTAAAGACAGTTGAATATTTATGGAGACGAGATCTTGCGATGTAGTGATTTTTCATTTTCATATTATTCTTCGCAATGTTCCTGTTAGCGTCGTTTTTCAAGAGATCTGATTGATATTTTTAGGTCAAGCTGTTCTAATTCGAAGTTTTATGCCTTCTCTGATATTTCTTCTTCATAAATATCATATAGATGTACTTATATTTGAGTAGAATGTTACCGAGCTGTAACACCGCAGACATATCTGTCCGTAAGTTTTTGAACGATGGGATTTCAGATATGGATTCAATCGTTACTTATATCAAGTAGATACTCACAGGAACGCGACATTGGAACATTTATCTGAGGTCCTTTTTACGTGACCCGCCATGCGGGATACAAAACGTCACGGCCAAACGGCACTACCGAACCATCCCATTCTGACATCTGAGGTAGTTAACCTACAGTGTAAAAGCAGTTGGAGATTTTTTAATCTGGTATAATTCGTCGAAATGTTCCTGATAATGTATTTTCCCGAGAGCACTGAATGGATTTGTTTTTCAAGATGAACCTACTGTCAGATGAAAATATTGTTTTCGGTTGTGAGATATTTGGGATGTGGAAAGTTAACGAACCGCTTAAAAACAGTTGAATATATGTTGAACTGAATTTAGTGGCAATCCCCGTTAAGGAAAAACACTACAGTGCACATCATCTTTATTGTTGCCGGATGTATTGGGGTCCACGAGTATACAATCATATAATAATAATAAGCTGTTCGAGTACATATTACGTTGAGCAACAGTCATCACTACGTCTCTCTCGAAGTATATCAAATGAGGGGCTTGGATGTGACTATAACCTTGTGAACGTTGGTAATAGGATGTCCAACATATTCACTGTAAAGTGGTATAAAGTGAATTATGTCTTGCTTTATAGCATTTCATATTTAAGGTTCCCGTAGACTGTAATACCAGATGAAACATTGACTAAAGGTAGATTTTACGTATCAAATTTTGTTAGTATCTTTGATCAGTAAAAAACATGCGTTAATAAAGCCTCTGAATATTGTTCACACACTGACTTTGATTGAAACTTGGGTGTATTGAAGACTTGTCTCTGATGTAAATTTTATAGGACTTTGTTAACGAACGACAGTGTCATGTACTCCACCTAGTCATTGACATATGAGTATGCTATTAACTTGAATATGAGAGAAAAACATCGATCAATTATTAACAGAGGGGAAAGTTAAAAACTGCCTAGTGTGAATAGTCTTTTTAAGTGAAAGTATAAAGTGATTCTGTGTCATGTTCGTTAAACGAAAACACCTATTCATGAGAGTTTATATATGCTGATTTGAACGATGTTTCTATTCTTACGCAACTGGCATTGTGTGGGTATTTGTATTCTTTTACAAAGTAATAATTGTAATATTGCAATTGTAATACAACGCTTAATCTTTTGGAGAAGTTTCTTAATTATACCTTATTGAAATGTTAATTGCTATGCTGTGAAAAAAAACAAGGAAATGAATATTAAGCACCATAGTACAGACGGTCAAGTGAAGACTATGCATGTATAATTTATACATCAGGCGAACGGTTCAGATACATATAGTTCATAAACTTTGCTTAAAAAATTGTGAATGCTTTTTTTTAAGGAAAAGTCGCCCAGGAAAGAACCTGGGCACGAAACCAAACTACCAAACAACTGATCCGCTCTCAGCCCCAGTCCCCTTGCATCGAGACTGTGACTGTGTGATCATCGTCGGGATGTTCATCACCATTCCCTCGAAACGGAAAAGAACGGATACTACACATGATCTTAGCCAATGATGTAAACGATTTTGAGTTTTGTAAGATTTGACAGAAATGAAAAGAAATTTGTCATACACGGTATTTGAATGAAAAAGGAGGAGTTTATAGTCTATCCATTCTTGAATTTCTTCCTATAGTAAGTTTTAATCAACAAAGTCCTAAAACTACGTTAGATACATAGCGATAATCGAATATATTCTGTACAACCCTCCCTATAAGGTCACATAAATTACAAGAGACAAAGTAAAACACAATAGTCATCTTAACTTATTAAGTATATCACATGACAAGATAATCACACAAGGGAAAATGATAGCATTTAATATAAATATACGTTTCAAACAGATCCAAATTGTAGAATACTTACACTTGACGATATCAAGTTTTTGTTTATTGTGGCTGTATTTTCCTTTATTAGAGTTAAGGGTTTTAAATGTTTCCATGGTTCTGGAAATATCATTTTAAGTAATTGAGTAGGCTTTATAGATAATAGCTTGGTGTTTAAGGATATTTTTTATATTATCTTTCAGCATTCGTGATCATATTTTGCTCTAAAAGACGTTTCTTGGTATCGTCTGACTAGCCAATAAGTTGAAAGAAATGTCAAATTATTGATCTTTCCGTAGGATAGATTTTACAATAACTATTCTTTAGGATTCCAAATGTGCTATTACTTGTTTCCTCGGTTCTGTACATATCCCTTTGAGTGGTTTCTTATTGTAATATTAGGTTTCCATTCAAATAATTCTACATATATTGTAGGTGTTTAAGAAGTTATGGATCTATTCCTATTGGTGTTGGGGATACTGTGATGTCGTGTTTTAGAGGTACATCGTATATATTAAATTTTTAAAAAGTAAGATTAACTATATTGTTTTTATTAGCATAGGTTAATCATCATTGCTTATTTTGGTTTGTTTCATCACATTGCTTTCAACGGTTCTAGATGTATCGTTTTGGTATTTTTGTTTCAAAAATTGTACTTAATTTAGCGTATTTGCGGTTTAGATATGTTGATTGGTATTTGTCAATCATGATGCATTGTATCATAATGGTGTTTAAATTAGTTCAGCTAATTTGAATACTTCATCTTTACACCATTATTGCACGACTCTCGATATACCGCATTGTTTAAAGGTCTATTAAGTTTTACAGTCACGGACTTTTTTTTCTTTTGCAGATGTCCGGTTGGCACGTTATTTACACAGATGCTGTAGAAAACAGGATAACCTATCAGGAACTTTTCAAAAGATGACCCGAGTTCTATCAGAAGTGGCGCTGACCCGGTACTTACTGAGGTTCCAATTTGTTAGTCTCCGTATCACAATTTCCCTTGCCTGTAGGTTTCCTATCTCTTAGGGCACTTCGCGGAACCTTATGAAACTATCCTCGTGACACTCGTTTGGTACCTTCAACACTTCTCACTTTATTTAATGTATAATTATAACAAGTCTCATCTGATATGCACAGTATAGCACTTATAAGGAACATTTAAGATGTTCGAATATAGAAAAAGTTAGTACCCACCCGTAGCACTCCACTTTTTGCTTAACCTTACGCCTTGTTTTCCTGGAATTGTTACGGTGTTAAATAAAGGAAACTTATGGTGCTAGAAATAGGTCAGACTATAAAACCTTGATAGATTAAAACACAAAAAGCAAGCATTATACCTGTTTTTTTTTTGTGGTCACTTATGACTTCATTGATATGAAATACACAACAACTTTGGAAAAGCTATCGCGGAAAGGAAATCTGACATCATTTTGCATTAACTTTTTTTTTACCAGGAAAGCTATTATTTCAAGTTGGAACGTTTCTTCAAATTGCTAAACCTACACCAACCTCTCCGGCCCAAACCCCACCCCTGACTACGATGACATTGGTATGCTTCAGACGTGATTCTCGGTTAAGTCCTAGTCATTTTTAATATTACTTATCTTTTAATCTTCTAAATCTATGGCTCTATTAAAAATAATGACAACTTTTATTACACAGAATTTCTGCAGGAAAATTATAACTGCAATGCCCAATATAATGACACGCTTCTTTCATACCTGCAATCGGTTACATTTAGCGGATTGAGAGAGATACACGTTATTCATTGGAAATGAATACATCTATAATTCACACCACATTAGAACAATATACTTAATGATATAACGTAATCATTAAAAAAACATATCAATTGTATTCAAAGAAGAAACGAGGGCAACTCACACGCAAATACTTCATGAACACGAGAGACCACAGCATGTTCAATAAATGTGTTACGAGCAGGCTTTTTTCTCTATCCATGTTGTGTGTATCGGCTTTTTTCTCTATCCATGTTGTGTGTATCGGTACTGTGTCACAGATACAATTATTAATTTTGTATTCAAGGAAATTTAACGGGTAAGATGAACAAGCACTCCGGACTGATACATACAGCGATCCAGTTGGGTCTCATCTCGAAGAACATTAATAATGTCACTACTTATCGAACTATATTAATGATATTTATTCATTTTCTCGTTGAAGCATTGATCGTCTTTCATCGGGACCGGCGATAAGACATCGGTGAGCTAACTTACGATTCAAGAATTGTAGAAGACTTGCTTAAGTTTAAATTCGATGTCGATCCAGATGAATATGGTTATCACAGCAGCTGATTATGAGTGGAGGTCTAGACCACCTTCCTACATGGGGGGAGCTTCAACGACCCAAGGGACCATCCCTTTCCTTAGAAAACAATATTGATTCGCCCCAATTGAAAGTTTGATATCAATTACGAGGCACACGGGAACATGAAATGAAACCATCTTTGTGAGGCAGCAGCTTTTCTTGAAAACACATGTTGGGAAGAAAGTGACATTATAAGAAATGAGAAGGTTAATTCAACTAGCACACCAACTTTGAATGTTCATAGAGAGTAGGAACTCTGGAAGACGTGACTCATTATAAATATTCTTGAATGATCGGAGCTGAAAACCCCCGAAATTGATGATAGATGCTTGGGTAGCGTTGAAGGATAAGTGCTTTTTACGTGACCCGCCCTGCGGGATCCAAAACGTCACGGCCAAACGGCACTACCCAACCATCCCATTCCAATAAACAAAACTTGAGTCAAGCGAACCGAAAAAAAAAGTAAATGCGCCCACCGACCTGCAGAGACAAAACCCCCAACCATCCACTGAAACATTAATAAACCAAAAAAGGATGAGTAGTGATGGAATAAAATTCCATCATTCACATAGCATGCAGTAACTGTCCGTATAACCCGATGATCAACAAGTATAAAGAACATTCAGGAAAGAAATATAAAAAACATCCCTTTATAAAAAGACATTTAGTAGATATTGTGAAACATGCGGTAGAATTTGCTCACTACATTTAACTACGTGTTTATACAATGTCTTAAAACACATATATAATAAATACGATTAGCCAATGACAGACAGAGGGTGTTACCTTTTGTTCATATTGTATATGTCGACTATCTTTATTTACCTTTGAAATAACATAAAGTGTTACTATTAAAATAGGCCAAAAAATAAAAAGCAGCATTTCATGGGTCTAAAAACCAAAGCTTTCATTTTCAAACAAGCGATGAATTTCCCTCTAAAATTGAGGGCGATAAAAAAGTTTAACTAGACTTTATTTCAAACAGTTCAGAAGGTAGTTATTGATGGTACTTGTTATGTTTATTAACTAGAACGAACATATTTGCAAGAAACAATGCAAACAAAACATTTTCTGATTGATATGTTGCAGCTTATGAAACTGAATTTGTAGACAGCCGAGAGCAGATAGGTGGTAGATGGCAACGATTCAGGGTACATATCAGGAAGAATATTTCTTAACGAACGGTTTTATTTTATCGAGTTATAGCAGTTTGCAATGACAACGTGTGTGGGCATACATTACACAAAGCTTGCAGTAATGTAGTGCTTTTTACGTGATCCGCCCTGCGGGAACCAAAACGTCCAAACTGCACTATCCAACCAGACCGCTCTGACAAAAAAAAAATCAAGTCACGCGAGCCAAGAAAGCAAACACGCCCACGCTTTCGTTAATTTAGTTCATGCAGTAATTGAAGCTTGTAAGTGAAAAGCGATATATCTCTAATATTACTTAACAAGTAATGAAAGGAACTGCTACATTATTCCCTTTACTGAGCCCACCGTTACAGAACAAAATCAGCCCACCTCCAAACCCTGCCTTACAAATTTCGTTTAGATATGCGCAATAATTTGCTATAACTCATATTATAAAACAATAATACTAATGAGAATATCTCAAAAGGCAATATCTAATAAAACATTTAGAAACAATGTGGTACTTCTTTACACAATTTCACCTCTCACTTGAACCCTTTTCGGAGTGTCCTTATGGCGAAGAACGTACTTCGTGCAGTCGAGCTACTATGAATTTTCGAGCATATTGCAATTTGAAATGGGGGTGTAGGCGGTTTTGCACTATCTAACGCAACGTAGTAGGCCAAGAACCTGAAGTATTTTTAAGGGAGGGCCCGAAGAACATGAACTTATAGCATGCTCCCCATGGTGAAACATAATTGCACCTATTAGGTGAATTGAGTGTACTTTTAATAGTAAGAAAGACTAGCGTAGGTTCTTATGACCAACTAGACCGGTTTCTGCTCTCAACTTTTATAGGAGGAGCTTCATCAGTAGTAAGCCTTTGAATTTTTTATATTCGGCATGAGCGTCTCGTTCTCAAAATGCATCTATTTTCTGTGCACGAGTTTTTTATGAACTCATAGTGCATCTATAAGAGCATCTAAAAGAGCTTCGCGTGAACCTTGAGAGTCAGCTGATTCTTCGTTAGTACGAAACCTTGAGTTAACAAGTAAATCTTTGAGATTTTGGGCCCTTTTGTAGGCAAGAATCGGTTCTTTTGAAAACAGTTTGGATAATTCCGCGTGTTGCGAAATTAAGTGCCAATGTTTCAAAAGTGCCTATCAACAACTCAAGGTTCAGAGAAACCCACCCAGACTCCCGGCGCAACTGAACCACTCGGAGGAGTTTCTTGATTCCTGGAATCAGGTTCTCCAACGAGCAGGCAGGAACCTCCGTAGAATCTGGAGAGAAGAGTTATCTCGCCAAGCTAAAAGGCAACGGGACAGGTTTCTCGAGAAGAGATCCAGAGCTGAGACAGACTTAGAGTTGACACTGGAAGCTCCTGAAGCACAGAGGCTTTTGAAGACCATCCTCCAGAAGTCAGCGAAAAGAGAGGAGACCAGAGTGGCACGCCGTCCAAAGGCCAGGAACAGAAAGCAACCTTATAAAAGGTAGAAGTAGGAGTTGCTCTTGAAAAACGGCTCTTTTTAGGGCCAACAAATTTTCCAGAAAGAGCTACCTTCCTCTCCTCCAAACATGCAAAATGTACTTTCTCTCTGTCAACCTCTCCCATCGTCATCTAAAAGACGCAAATTTGTCCGTTCAGTGAAAGCTAATAAAAGCTCCGAAAAATTCCGCACCAACAACAGGGAGCTACAGACTATACGTAGTCACTCAAAAGCCTAAAATCTTCGAAAAGAAGCAGAAACACTAAAAAAGTTCGTAAAGAACCTATCAGACAGAAACATGTCCAATATAGAGTTTATTGCGTTAGGAAAAGGTCTGAAGTTCATAGCAACTCCAGTAAAACCTAAACGAAGTGATCTTCTCAAGTCACTAAAAGACCTAAAAAGAAAAATGAGAATCCGCTTCATCATGCAGAACAAAATGCAAAAAGGGATTACAAAATTCCGTCTACCTTCTACATGGTCACCTAACATGACTTTTAGTAAAAACCTAGAGGACTATTTGGAAGCAACACAAACCGAATTGGCAAGTGTTACTATCCGAAACGCCAATAGCAACACACATAAGGCGGAACGTTTTGCACTAAATGCAATTAAAAACGACCGCTCTATTATTGTCAAACCCTTCGATAAAGGTAGAGGCATTGCTATATTGAATCACTCAGACTATCAAGCCGAAATTGAAAGGCAATTAGCTAGTCACCACTACGAAAAGTTAAAAAGTGATATGACGTTTCAAACTAAAAGTTTAGTCCAGGAAACACTAATTGATATGTTCTCTGCAAAAGAGATCGATAAAAGCACCTTCGAGTACTTGTCACCATATAGCCACAAGATCCGCACACCGGTCATATATGTGCTACCAAAAATTCATAAAGCACCCCCGGCTAACTCAAAATTTGCCGGTAGACCGATAATAAGTGGAAACGGATCACCGACCGAAAAAATATCGGAATTTGTGGACTATTTCTTGCTTCCTATTGTAATAAAACAAAGCACTTATGTGAAAGACACAAATCACATTCTGCAAATTTTGGAAGCCACCCCGTTACCAAAAACGGTAGTACTCGCTACACTCGATGTCGTCGCCATGTATACCAATACTCCCCAAGAGGAGGCATTAGATATATGTCAAGAAGTCTATGAAAAGACGGAACAAAGCGAATATGGAATAAATAAAATATCTTCCATATCCATGCGCAAACTAATTGAACTCATCTTAACAAGAAACTGTTTCGAGTTCAATAACCAATTCTATCTACAAAAGATCGGTTGCGCCATGGGTAGCCAAGCCTCTCCGGAAATCTGCGATATTGTCATGCATAGACTTGAAAACCAGATTTTACCGACAGATAATAAAATCTTAAAATGGCTCCGCTATAGAGATGACATTCTATTGCTCTACGACGGTACACATCAGGAGCTTGAACACTTAGTAAAAAGGTTGAATGAAATTCACCACTTCTTAAAGTTTACGGTAGAAATATCAAACACCGAGGTAACATACCTAGATTTGAAAATCTTCAAAGGTACAAGGTTCGAAACCAATGGGTTATTAGACACTAAAGTCCACACCAAACCCACTGAAACCTTCCAATACCTCGACAGAAACTCTGCACACCCACTTGCCACTTTTAAAGGCTTCATTAAAGGGGAAATATTACGATACGCACGTCTCTGTAACAACGAGACTGACTTCTTAGAGAAAAAGAATGCGTTCACAGAGAAACTGTTACTCCGTAACTATAAGAAAGAGGAAATTGCCACAGCCACTAAAGGCATAAGATTTGAAAACCGTAAGCAATACCTCACTACCAATCCTAAACAAAAGGAACCACCCTTGGTGTTCAAGCTTACCTATACACCCCACATCAAAACCACGCATTTGAAAAAAGCACTTTTGAAACATTGGCACTTAATTTCGCAACACGCGGAATTATCCAAACTGTTTCCAAAAGAACCGATTCTTGCCTACAAAAGGGCCCAAAATCTCAAAGATTTACTTGTTAACTCAAGGTTTCGTACTAACGAAGAATCAGCTGACTCTCAAGGTTCACGCGAAGCTCTTTTAGATGCTCTTATAGATGCACTATGAGTTCATAAAAAAAACTCGTGCACAGAAAATAGATGCATTTTGAGAACGAGACGCTCATGCCGAATATAAAAAATTCAAAGGCTTACTACTGATGAAGCTCCTCCTATAAAAGTTGAGAGCAGAAACCGGTCTAGTTGGTCATAAGAACCTACGCTAGTCTTTCTTACTATTAAAAGTACACTCAATTCACCTAATAGGTGCAATTATGTTTCACCATGGGGAGCATGCTATAAGTTCATGTTCTTCGGGCCCTCCCTTAAAAATACTTCAGGTTCTTGGCTACTACGTTGCGTTAGATAGTGCAAAACCGCCTACACCCCCATTTCATATTGCAATTTGGTGGCGTTCTCGAAGTATTCATTGACAGTGTAGTTGTCAATGACGATAGTTTGCCTAGCATACAAATAGTACGTAAAACCCCAAAATGTAGAACAATTGCCTTTCAGATTTTCTGGAAATTTAAAAGTAATAAATCTGTCCATGTGACATGGGCGATGTTAGGATTAGACCTGGAATTTGCTGCTTTCTCTCCTTTTCGCCTCAAAGTCTCTCTTGTGATGCACTCAATCTTTTGGAACATTCTAAACCATTTAAAGGACACTCAACCAATCAGGGTTATCATCCAAAATGTAGACAAAATAGGAAACATTACAAAACAGTGGTTGCTCTAAAGAATCGATGTTTGTCTTCCTTTCATAACATTAAATGAGACTAAGGTTAAAGGTTGTTCAATTTCATAATGTAAAAAAAAAAATCTTCAAACTTTGGAAGACAGTTACATTTTCGGACGAATTGTCTATAATTGAAACCATTCATACACCTGCTCTATCTGTACTGTCTGCAAATACTACACAGGAAAATGATTAGCCGGTACACACTTGCTGCTGTCAACGTGAGAGGAGAGGGCAGCAGAGCTTAATTGGAAGATGGAGAAACAAATGTGACGTTTTAAACCCGTTATTGTTATGGATACATTTCAATAAAGAGCTAACAGCTGTTTGTGATCATGGGGTAAAAAACGATCAAATGAACGAATTGGAAGATAGAAGGTTGGTTAAAGTAGGAAAATATAGAAAGACTAACATTCCATGTTTCACACAACATACATTTGGTCGTATAACTCGATAAAGCAAGAAATAATAAAGATCCTTTTATTAAAATAGATTACATAGATACTGTTGAAATGCCGTAGAATGTGTGCATTACATCTGCCCATAAACAACTTTGAGGTATTAAAAAGACATAATAATAATATGAATCAACAACGTGTATAATCAATGTCTTTAAATACACATATTATAATAAGATTAGGCAATGGTAAGGCGAGCGTGTTACTTATCGTTCACAAATATTAGGTACTTGTTTGGGCACATGAAGACTATCTTTAATTAACTTTGAAAGAATAGCCGAACTGACGTTATGATAATGGCAAAATACAAGCAGCATTTCACATGTAGGAGCTCAAAGACCACAGTTTGTCATTTAGTGAGGGCGACATTTCAGTTTCATAGACCTTATTTTAATAAGTTCACAATGTAAACATCGAGGGCACTTGCAATACTTTTTATCTACAAGAATCGAATATAAAGGTCTTTGGCAATGCTTCCATCGCATGGTAACATCTTGGTGCTAGGATAATCTCCCGAAAACGTAAGACAAGTATGGAATGTGTTTTTCACGTCTCAGACATATCGTCTGGAACGGTGGCTGAATACACTTGTCCAACAACCGCCAAGGTTCTAAGTTGCGTAAAATGAATAGAAAAGTATTGTTGGTAAAAGAGTAAAAACAATTGAACGGCGAATAGATAAAGAGAATCAATACAGTTATGCAAGGTAGATCAAACAATATGCTAATTGATTGAGGTGACTAAGGCTGCTAAGAAAGTTAAAGGAAACATGTTGAGTAGAAGTCCAGAGAGAGCATATAAGAGAGGAGAATCAAAGAGGTAACTTTAATAAGCTCTTCCCATTCACCACCAAGCCATCTTGCAATGAGTTGTTAAATTGATCGTTCATCGATACCGAACCATATTCTTCTCAATACAATGAAATAACGATACGAGAATAAATATGCAGTAATGAAGATATGTTGTTTCTGAAGGGGCAGGTGAATTGTACACACCTCGAAAAATTAGTATGTGTTTGCCTAAACGAAAAGTTATGCTATGCATTGGCATTTTGACGAAGAATACCAACCTGATCAGTTGTTGTGCTGCACGTAACCTGGAGGCTGTGACAACTTAGAGAGTATTGCTCATGTTTTTGTTTGCATTATTCCTTTGTTTCTATCTTGTTCTGTGCTTTTCACGTGACCCGCTCTGTGGGAACCGAAACGTCACTGCCAAACGGCACTATCCAACCAGCCATCTCTTACAAATAAAAAACAAGTCAAGGGAGCCCAAAACACAAACACGCCCACCGACTAGCAGAGACAAACCCCCAGCCAACCACCAACATTTAAAAAAAAAGGGGACGACAGCACGCAGCAAAACAAAGCACACCTGTCCAGCAGACCGGCGTCCAAAAAAGGCGAAAATTACTTTCGACCTGAAGGCGAATGCCACACTTGACCGCCTCTAGGACTGCCTGCCTACTGGTAAACTTAAACTGTATTGCATCTATTCCTCCAAATACGCTTTTTCAAAACAGCACAGACACACACTACACGGTTCAACACAGCAACAGAACAAACTGGAGGATCTAACCCATATAAAACAAAGCCCTGTCTTACCGACCATGAACACGGTCGGTCCAGGTCTGAAACCACTCCCTCAAGCTTTAAACAAAGGAACAATGCCATAAAAGAAAAAATGGGCAGTACTCTCTAAGCTGTCACAGTCGGTCCTTGGGCACAGTCCATCACCCAATCGCCAATGATACCTTTTTCAGATTGGTCACCAAGGCACCGTGTGCAATTCTCCAAGCTAGATCTTGGAGCCTGCAACTATTCAGGCTCGAATGCACTGAACGCCATACTTCGGAAGGATGACGTTCCTGTACAAATACTGCATTTAAGGCACTTTCCCGCAAGGAACTGTGAACGAGGGCCGACCTTGGCAGTTTAACAGGGAGTAACTCATAAAGAGAGGAACAAAGAACATGCACCACCTTGCTCGTAGTACTACTATGTGGTTCTCTGTTGCTAAACAGCGCGGGGACCCATCGACACAAGTGCAACCCGCCCCAAAATCGTAAAAATATAAACAATGCAAAACAATCTCAAGTTGTTGGTACCACCCGACCAAATGAATGAAAATATCGTTCTCCCCAACCGCACCAGGACGCAACGCGGAACTGGGTACACCGCGTCCGGGTACCACAAGATGGGCGAAACAAACGATTAATGACGGTGATTTTCCCCAAGATCGAAAGCCAGCGGATGCTAAAGGTTGAGGCTGCTCTCAAATACCTCAGCTCTCTCGTTCCAGGTGACATCACAAGATGCATCGTAGCCGAACCATAAGTAATAATTTTGATATTCTGATCCAACCACGATGCACTGAATGGTAAGTCTCTGTATCTCCAGCTACCAAGGCGAAGGCCCTTTGTCTTTTCCGGATTCAACTTCGCCCCGGTAGCTCTCTCAAAAATACATAAATCCTGTGAGAGTGCGCGAAAGGAGCCCAGACTCGAAACAACACATGTCACGTCATCTGCATATTGAGCGCATTTCACTTTGGCACCCCCTGGCACAACGAATGGAACAAGTTTGGAGTCCCTTTCCAAAAGACGAGAGAGGGACTCGCTAAACAAAACATAAAGTAATGGAGACAGAGGGATCCCTGTCGCACCCCCCTCTCTATGTTAAAAACCTCTGAAGAAAATCCATTTACGATCACAGAACTGAAACGTTCCTGATAAAAAACAGAAATCCATTTAGGAAAATGTGGGTGCAACTGAATCGCCTCCAATGCATTCATTGAAAAACCGCGATCCACCATGTCAAAGGCCTTCTGCTGGTCAAGAGAGACCAATGCACATGGCAGGTCACGCTCAATAACAAAGTCGCGCATCATCCAAAAGTTCTGCTGGATGCAATGACCATTCACTGCACAAGTCTGGAGATCACCTACAAGATGCGGCATAGCCAGTGCAAAGCGGTTGCACAAAGCCTTAGCCAGCAACTTGTAATCCACATTTAACAAGGTTATCGGGCCCTTGTTACGAGGATCCAAGGGGTTCCCAGATTTGGACTGCAAAGTGATCATTCCCAGACGTTGACTTTGGTTTAACAGTGCGTTTTGGAAGGCGTCTTCGAAGACAGCTCTGATATCAGGTCCAATTATAGCCCAAAATGTTCTTTAGAACTCCCTCGGAAGCCCGTCCGAACCCGGGGATTTGCAAAGCTCAACAGTGGTTATTCCGCCCCCCCCCCCCCTGAAATATCAGTTTGTACTTTGAATAAGATACAGCCGTCAGTGTAAACTGAAGTGTGTTATAACATCGAAACACAAGTTGAAATATGTACGATATAATTGGCGAAACCTCGTCATAAATTATTACTGATAATTTGGTAATTATTATACTGATTATTTGGTAACCACCTTTACCAGTTTTACATGATAAAGCCATGAGAATCGCCAGGGAGATTGTATAAATTGATTCATGCACAGGTCCCCTGTTACACACCTGAATGAAGAAAGGTAATTGAATAAGTCAAAGGATCTGAACATGTAATTCTTATAGATTATTAACCAATTGATAATTACACTCTGGATTAATCGCTTTATATGATTTCAAAATGAAACGCATTTAACACAAATCAAGACATAATTTAGAATCTTTTTTGTTTTAAATTGTAACATCTAAAATGACGTAACAAAGTTGTGATCGATTAATGATGGACTATTGTCATGAACGAGATCTCTACTTCAAACCACGTGATATTCATAGGGTTCTTTCGGCTATTATTTTTAATAGTCATCAAATTCATTGAAAAGTGTTCTGGGTTGGCGGGACGGGAGGCATGGGCTGCATGGAAGATACAACCCACCCCTGGACGAGTAGCTTCCCGCACTTCACTTCTCTCTGCTCAGGATGCACTCCACATCGTTGTTGGATCATTCGGCCAAAGCATTGAATTGTAGAAGAAAAACTATGCAACCAAATGGTCGGTTTGTAAGTCCCACATACATGATAATATTGTTTAACCATGTTGGAAACTTTGGAAACTAAAAGAAAAACATATGAAACATTCTCTCTAAAATATTACAATATATGGCTACAATTACCTGCGTTGCCTACTGTGTACGACTGTAAAAAAGGACAATGTTTGCTAAAGTCTATGAGGGTTGTCTCCCCTTGATTACTTACAATCATCTTATTTTGAGTAATAATCGGTACGATATAAAGTTGTTGAAATAGAAAAACTTGCGTCAAAGGATTCCTCATTTTAGCCTCAAAGATATGTTTCTGTCTTTAATAGATACGTATAACAACTCATTCAGTGGCGAATCTGGTTAAGTTAGATAGTCACTATGTAATATTTACGAGACTCGACAATCAATTGCATACTTTAAACGCTTAACGCATTATAATTTCTTACAGTAATGCAGACACAGGGAATTCAATACATGTTTGACTTGCATAAAATAAAATCATCCGAGCGATTTCAACTGCTTTGCATCCAGTAAGATTACAAGTTAAAACGTTATTAAAAAACTACAGACATCAGCCGACTTCCTTCTCTCGAAACTACAAGTTAAATACATTTTTATTGTCACGTAGCCATAAATAAAATCATTGTCAGGCTGGTCATTTTCATTTTGAATCAGCACATATATTATTCAAATGAAAACACACACATGTGCGAATGCACGGGTGTTTCTTAAGAACGACTCCTTGTTTTGATTCATAAACAGCGCTCCTCGCTTTACAGACAGATGCGCGAAGTTTTGCAATAAATGCATCATATTTACTGTGAATAATTGTCACAATACCGCGATCTATCGATATGGGATTTGTACCTGTTTTACATTGTTTTTTTAATTTTTCTGATCACATTTTCATTTTCGGAAGATACTGATTGTGTTTCTCACTGTCAAGATGGACCTACAGTAAATTCAACAGACTGTTATGTGGTAGTAGACTGTGACTTATCGTTTCCAAATATTTCATTTCCATATATATTTATATAGATTAGATTTGAACTTCACCGAGCTGGCTACCGATGATGATGTTCTTCGAGCTCCATTTCTTTACTCTGGAATGTTCTGGCGGAATGAGGATCTTACTTATGATCGTTATCTATTCTAAATTGAATACCTTTATCGTGACCATCGGGATCGCTTTTTTAACTTTGATTTCTCAATCCTAAATATCCGTCTATTTGGTAAGCTCTACCTAACATTTATCTACTCATACCTATCTATGTATGAATAAAAGCCATCGAGTGTTAGAGACACATGTTCAGAGTAATCAAAATCATTAAAACATCTGGCAAAACGTGACTGTAAATGTTAAAATTCCTTACATGCATTGATGTAAGAAGTTACTTTGATTGAAAAAAAAAACGGACAGAAATATCCAAATGATTAGATGTTTGCGAAAAATACAGTTTCATAAGAAACCACTTTAACTATTCCTTAACAAGGATGGCATCATGTGTTTTTTTCGTTTTCTGAAGTGAATTTGAATATATTTCCACATTATAGAACTACCATTATATACGGATGGTTATTAGATAAGGTGGGTTAGAGGACCATCGAAATGGAGACTGATGTTCAGTTCTTTGACAAAGTTTTGCAATATTCTTTGAAAACGAATTGAGTTCTAAGCCGGCTGGGACTCTCGTTATCGAGGTGTGCATAGTAAATATAAGCTACCCGATAACGGCACAATGAACAATGTGATTAATTATATTCCATAAATTATTCAATATTGAAGGGAAGGTAAATAAAGGCTTAACATTTGTAAGTGGCGTTTTACTAATCTTCCTACCATATGAATCCACGAGCCTGTTGCATTTAAACTGTGATAAAGTAACACTAAAAGTAATTCGATGCGGATGATCGAGAACCATGAATATATTAATTCCCCTGGTCGTGAAATATAAAGCCCCACAAAAAAACAAAAAAACAACATAATAGTAAATCCGGATTTGTTGTTAATACCTCATTTGGAAGATGATACTTTAGCCTTCAATTGCTGATAAGCTCTTATCTACACTGTTGCATCACATTTTGAATTCACTCGTCAGGTCACCAGAGCAGATTAAAATAGAATGCTAACGATTTAAGTTCAAGGTTTCACGTGAGAGCATCATCACTTTCAGGTACAGTCATTCCGTTTTTGATAAATGTATCACTTTAACATGATGAAGATAATGTCTATATGCTGATGCCCTGTCAGTGCTTCATTTTAAGCTCCACGTTGCATTCTCATTCTCTGTTTTTTCTCCCACTCCACTCACCCTTCAACAAATATGTTTGTCATTAAATAACAATGTTATATTAAAATCATTAGCCTACTTCTTAGCTAATATAACTGCTCAAGTTAAAAATACAACAATCAAAGCGATGTGTAAAATTCGACACACACTCGTGCGTGCATGTTGTCACGTCGGAAATATATTTTCCAGACAGGCACAGTTGAAAGGAATTAACGCATGCGCGTTGTAACAAAGATCACTTTCTATCTCTAGGCTATATGAGTTTTCATGCAAATATAGGCACAAACGCACGTCTGCGACGTTTGACAACTTTAAAAATCGTTAGTTATTAAAAGCATGGATGGTTTCATTGTTTCAAAGTTCTTTCATCTTGCCATCTTCCTGGTATTATATACTTGTAACGTAATCGGTTGTAACTATCACTGCACAGAAGGACAAACAATAAATTCAAAGGAATGCTACGCTATGCTAGCTTGTGACTTCTCGTTCCCGGATATTCAAGTTAATGAAGACAATATTGAATTATATATCAAAACCATATATGGATCTATATATATATATGGTTTGCGAGTAGCAATGAACTTTACTGGACGTACTAATGGAGACGTTCCATCTAAAGGAACTTACTCCTACAATGGTATACAAAGAAGACTGAATCAGACAGTCAATCGATATTTATTTCAAGTAAAAGTAGACTATATCGAGGAAGATCTATCCTACGACTGGCCTGAAGTTACTAAGGTTGATTTCTCTTTCTCCATCTTGAACCTTCAACGACAGGATTCCGGTACTTATCATCTGTCATTGACTGATGATAACTCTCCGTATACACTTTACTCTCATCACACCTATCATCTCTTTACAGTCTACCAGCCTCCTACACCTCTTGTTTGTCAAGGCCCCTCCTCATCCCCATCTGGTTCTTACCACATAACTATATCTTGTTCAATAACAAACGGGTTTCCACCGATAAATCTGGAAATGATTGAGCCCGAGGGATGTGATTTTCAGAAACATTACACAGATAATAACGGTACTCAAGAGCTTTCTGTTGACATTACGTCTTGTGATGAGAACTCAACTGTTGGATGCACGGCTACACAGGAAACGATGGCGTCTCTTACTACACCGCAGTATTCGGACAGATGTGAATTTAACATCTCTAAAAGTAATCCATGTGAGTATTTTGTCATTTATTTTATTAACCGTGTACGCAAATGCTTTGAAAGAGAAAACTGTCTATTCATCATTTTTTAAGACATCGCCTAACATATGAAATTAACCCACTCACTTAGAAAATGTTTCAGACTAAAACAATTTGGGAATACTAAATCGCAACAACACAAGCAATGTACTTTTCTAACTGCTAGTTCCCTGTTATTATTAGAGTACACAATTTTAACCCAATATGACTTTTAGCTCTTTCAAAGTGTTTCCTTGCACGCGTTGCTCCGAAGTCAGTGGGCTGGTGGGTGTGGTCAAGGGACTTCTTTTTCCTGACCATAAGCTCCATTACCGTACAAACACAGGAGTACGTTAGTACAATGTTGATTCATAGTCTTCATATGTAATTTTAAGGAACGGAAAACCGCATGCAGTGTGACGAATATAAGCTATATTAGAACATAGAATGCTATAACATATATTGTTAGATACAGCAAATTTACGACACCATTGCAGGATTCATATAGGCATTGACCTAAGAGCCTATAGAATGTTGAAACTTTAGCAAGTATTAATATAAAATGAGGGAAGTGCCAATAGTCTTTAATGATTGATGTATTGACTTAGTTGAGGCAACATGTTCTTGTATGGAAATTGGACTGTTGTCATTTGTGTGGGTTTTGGTGTGTATCGAATTTGCAAACATTAAGGGAGAGTTCATGGCATATTTAAATAATATTGGAATGAGCGACAATCTTTTCTCTACGTTTACTATAAGAAAATATCTACAATATTCAGTTAACATCCATGATGTGGAGAACCTGCAATACATTGTCAGTTAGTAAGTTCTATATTTACTTTTATCAGTATTATGATCTCCCAGCACTCACCACTTAAAATTTAACTACGTACGATTTCTGTAAAGTAAAATTCGATAGGCAATTTAAAACCCATTATCCTTGTTCAGTAAGTGGGTAGTGTATTCTGGTAATCTGACGTCTCACTCCTTATATCATATTTGTTATTGTCAGGCTAATTTGTAAAGCATTCGACAAGGGCATAAAGAAGGACAAAGAGGGTATATGAATTTCAATGTGAAATATAATTATAAGCAACAACAAAATTAATAACAGTTAGAATCATCTATATTCTCTTAAGTGTTTACGTCTATTTCACATCTACTGCATATGGTTTCATTCAGCCTCGTCTTCACATGGTCACTGTATATTTCTGCCTTTTGGTTTTAGTATAAATTCTGTTCGTTGAAGGTTCTTTCAATTTGTTCAGTCCATGGCGATTAAGTACAAAATGTTCTCATTTTCTTTCTAGCATATCATTGTGAAAAGCGTCGATTTTTGAAATTATTTTAAAGAACATTCTATCTTTCTCGTTCAGCTTGTAATTTCCTTCCCCCTTGCCTCTTTTGTACCAAAACAACCAATGTAATTCGTAAAGTAATGAGTCACTGATTTTTTTCTTTTTAACTGAAATTTTCAAGAGCAACTTGTCAAATAACGTCATCCTGGATAAAAGAGAACAAACAACTGCTATGAGTCAACAATAACGTATATTACTCATAAATCTAATATGTTGAATACTACCAGTACTAACGATATACAATGATGGCTTCTCGGAATGTATTCCGGGAGCCCAACAACTCATTTTGCTAAAATATTGAACCATCGTTTTCTTTTCCTGTCTAATATGTCTTGTTTTTATTTTCCAAGTCACATGTATGCCTACAGGAGCTACTTAAAGGTCAAGGGAAATCTAATTCCGCGTCCATTTTCCTTCTCAAAAGGGGTAGAAATTAGTAACAAGTACTATTGCGTAATAGTTAACGTCACGTGACGGGAGGAATCGCAGAGGAAGAAGAGGGCAAACATGTAACTGTTCTACCCGTTGTTAAGGGTATGGAGAAATATATAACTAGCGAAATACTGCCTTCCTCAACAGTCTGTTACAAGAAAGTCAAAGATTTGGATGTAGATAAAAAAAAATCACAAATCGGTACATGAGACATATAACAAAATATTGAAGGACTTGTTTTTTCAAAAATGTATTGCATTTCCCTCCTGTCAAGCAACTTTATATCTATATATCTCTATATCTATATTTCTATATATCTATCTATCTCTATATCTATCTATATATATATCTATCTATCCATATATCTATATCTATATATATCACAATACTGTGAGAATGACTTGAAAATAAAACTACATGCATATATATATATATGTATATATGTATATGTATATAGAAATAACGAAAAAACTGCTAAACAATTATGCTGCATTTAGAGAAAGGCTGGATCTCGAGAGATATACAATAATTAAATTAGGTAAGTAATTGGAAGTAAAACAGCCAATGTTTGGTTTTTGTTGAGTTTTCGAGCAAAACTAGATCTTCATGCATGATCACCGAAAGTGACAAGGAGTAGCAGGAATGGAAACTATTTTATAGAGAACATTGTCGGCATTCTTGTAGAGTCAAAGCGACTTACTGATTTCTGCTGAATGGAGAAGAAGTTTTAGAAATTCGGATTAGTTTTTATCCGCGTCGGATTATTTTAATCAAATTCCGTCGTCATTGCAAAGGAATTGTTTTGGTTTATCTGGGACGGCAAATCGTTTCTGATGTTTAAACCGAATGGTGCCGTGGTCTTTAGGTTTTGTTCCCAAAAATTTTTTGTTCCCTCCCTAGATTTATCTGTCCAAGAATCGTTTTGGTCGATGGCAATAACACGCAAATTCTGAATTGAATGATTTTGGAGATTGAAGTGATTTGCAACAGGTTGGTTGATCTTTTTTGTTTTGATCGCCGATCTATGTGTCATTCTCATTTTTAGAGTGGTTTTTACTCTCCAACGTAATGTAAGTTACAAATATTGCAGTAGATGAGGTAACTGATATTTTTGGATAGGCAGTTAATTTTGTGCCGAATTTGGACCGTGCGTTTGGTTTAGTTGTTCTGAAAGGCCCCAGTCGAATCGACACGTTTTGCAATTTTGCGTATAGGGCGATGATCCTGTAATTTCTATTTTGCTTTCCCTTGGTGGGGTGTCATCCCGAAAAGATGCCCAAACTAAAATATCCCGTTGGTTGCTGGGTCTTTTAAAAGCGATGACAGGTAGTTCTGAGTAAACTGATTTCAGTTTATTATCATGGAAATAACTGCTGACATGTATGAAAAGAACCCGGATGTTCTAGGAATTGTGTCAAATATGTGTAAGTAAGATGCCATCCTTGTTTCAATTTTCCATAGTAACTACAACTACCAACCACTTCACATCAGGAAACCTTCATGTTAACGAAAGAGGCTCAGACGAATACGTTGGAAAATAAATAAATTCATTGAAAAGACTGTTAAAAATATTTTATTTCACTTTTTAGTAACGGCGATCTTAGACGCGTGGCTATAGTGATATACCATGTTTTGAGCGCTTCCGAGCATGCGCACGAACCTTAATCTCTTCTAGAATACCCACTGTCTACTATTGGTTTCTATCGAAAGGAGACTACATTGCAGAGCTAATCAACGGTTGTTATAACGAACAGCGTAAACATTGTAAAGATAAGAAGTCTTTAATAATGGAGATTTTACATTTTTCTGTTTTCTTCTTTGTTGTATTTTTGTTAATGTCATATTCCAAGTGTACCGATGGTGATTTTTATTGTCAAGATGGACCAGCTTTCAGATCAACAGACTGCTATTCGGTTGTAGGATGTGACTTTGCCTTTCGAGATATTTCCTTTCCATATATATATATATTTCGATTAGAGTTGAACTTCACCGAGATGGCCCACACCGGAGAAACATCTACCCGTACTTTTGCTTACACTGAGCTGTTCTGGTTGGATGATGATGATCATACAGTCAATCGTTATTTATTTCAAGTAGAATACTCACACGGAGATTATCCATCGTACTTTTATGACTTTGGTTTTTCAATCCTAAACCTGAAACCGGAAGATGCTGGAACCTACCATGTGTCATTGTTCGATTATGTCAATAACATACTTCTCGTTCAACACACTTACCGTCACAACACCTCTCCTATGTGAAAGGAAAAATCTAACTTTATATCCGAATAATGACTATAAATTTGAACTGACATGTTCCATTTCAGACGCATATCCAGTTGTAGACTTGCACGTTATTGAACCAAAAGACTGTAGTTTTAAGAAGCATTATTCACGTGACGGTAATGATAATGTGTTAAAGATTTATATTTCCTCGTGTAGTGGTAATTCAACAGTGGGCTGTTTGGCTACCCAGGGAAACTTACACTTCATGTCCATCACAGGTTTCTCTGATAGTTGTGCTTGGGAATTTCCAAAGACATATCCAGGTAAGCCATACCGTTATCTGCTTCCAGCGTTCTAGGTCACCGGTGTCTTACCATTTTCATATCTTGTCTGCTTTAAGTGGCAATACACATACTTTGTATGGAAAGGGAGGAGTTGGCTGGATAAAATACGGGAAATATTGGCCAAGTAAACTGTTGTAACTGAACGGAACAAAAGAATGCAGGTACCAATCATAAAACGCTTAGTACTCCGTAGAACAACTTTGTGAGATGATATTGATTTATGTTTTATTATACCAAATTTCATTGATATTTCTTGTTTTTTCTTAATTTATGGAGAAAAACAAAGAAATGAAATGTGTGGAATATTTGTGGATCGGAATCGAATATATTTTTGACTCATCACTTAAAATTATATTTCGTAGGATACTGATAATTTTAGTATCATATTTTGAATAATTCCTCCGTCGGTAGGGCTGGTAGTTTTTAAATTTACGGCATACACTATCACTTTAAACGAATAAAAATAAAATAAAAACTTATAAAAAAGCAGTCCATGCAGTTCAAAACAAGGTCTGATATGCCATTTTTTACTTTTTAATATACTTTTACCGATGGCGATAGCCATCAATGAACATATCTACAAACAAGTACAAGTAATTCGAATTTAACTATGAGTCTTGCTTGTCTTGCTTATAATATGTTCGTATTTCAATGTTTTTATCCCCTACTCACTCAAGTATCAGATACGTCTGCTAACTGTATATGCATCAACAGTGAACTCATAACAAGATTATTAATACATTAAATACAGTTTTACTCTCTCAGTCTGTGCAAAATTATTAAGGATAACTTCTATGTGTTTTAATCTCGTTTTTGTGGCATCTCAAAAATTCGATAATTATAATATAGTTGATTTTATATGTAAACAGGATATTCTATTATAGTATATTATTAGTGGTTCGAAAGGGTTATTCCGGGAGTATTTTATTACCCAGCCATGCACAAAGTGCGGGCTGGGTCTTTTATCTTACTGTTTCTTCTGCTTCTTCTCTCTGTCACAGGAATCGCTATAGCTCGTATATGCCTTTACCGTGGTTCACCAAACTTAGTCACAAGAATCATTGACAGTAAAGGTACCTCAGGCCATGACCAGTTTGGGGTCAAAGGTCACACAGGGGTCACTAGGGTCAAAATAGTTAACTGTGCAAAACAAATAGAATAAGCTCACATTGCAAAATTAAATATCTCATCTTGTAGATTATGACCAAAGATAAAGAAAAGTCAACATTGACCTTTTCATCTGACATACGGTTAAGGGGTCAAAGGTCAAGATGCAAAATTTACAAAAAACGCTACTCCTCCTACAGATTACGTAGCCTGATCATATGTTTTGTGCATATGATTAAACTTAAAGCACTCTACAAAACTTATTTTTTGAAATTTTGATTAAAGGTCATTTGGGGTCACAAGAGTCAAAACAAGGTCAAATATAAAACAAGCTAAATGATGAAATTAACAGTGTCAATGTGTTGGCCTTGGACAAACATAAAACAATGTCCACCGTGACCTCTTCGTCCAACCTATGGTTATGGGTCAAAGGTCAAAGAAAGATCAATTCACAAACAACCTCAAATGGCAAAAGTAACAGTGTCAACATGTTCACCTTTGGCAGACATCCAAAATTGTCCACAGTGGCCTCTTCGTCCAACCTATGGTTAAGGGGTTAAAGGTCAAATCACTCCGATGCCTATGATAATGCGACTAACACATTATGCATTGCTTTTCACCAGTGTCTATGAGGTATACACAAATTTAGGGTCAAAGGCAATGAAAGGATAAATGGCTGGGTCCGTGTCACTTCGGTGACACAGTCATGTCTAGTTAATACTTTTGCTAAATGCTTTAGATGAAATATATCTAACTTAGTCATGCATTTGATGAGGTGTAGGTGAATGTCTACAATGTAACGTCACATTGTGGAAAAATTCGTCAATTATTCATAGCTGATTAAGGTAGAATGCTCACGGAGTTATGTTAAGTCTGATATTGCATGTGAGAGCATCGCCAGTTTCTTTTACATTCTTTACATTAAGTCCTTGCATTGTATTTAACGAGTGCACCACTTAAATATTGTGATTTAACGTAATATTGCTATATTACATTTCTAGCTCCACATTATGTCGGCAAATTTTAATTGGCAATGTCATTTCTTGTATAATGAAGGTAAAGGAGGAAATGTTCGCTGTCAATAAAAATTTACTTAAGTTAATGAGGATTACTCGTGCTACCTTCCTTGAGTTACAACGGCTGATTTCACTTACTCCATCTTCAATCTTCAACGAGACGATGTTTGTACTTTATCGTCTATCATTGACTGATGATAACTCCCGTATACTCTTTACTCTCATCACACCTATCACTTCTTTACAGTCTACCAGCCTCCTACACCTCTTGTTTGTGAAGGCCCCTCCTCATCTCCATCTGCATCATACCACGTCGTCCTATCTTGTTCAATAACAGACGGGTATCCACCGATAAATCTGGAAGTAATCAAACCCGAGGGCTGTGATTATCAGAAACATTACACAGATAATAACGGAACCAAAGAGCTTTCAGTGTACGTTACTTCTTGTGATCAGAACTCAACCATTGGATGCATTGCTACTCAGGAACCGTTGGAGTCCCAAACTACGTCACAGTACGCTGACAGATGTGAATTTAACATCTCTAGAACCGATCAAGGTTAGTCATCACTCTACGATATTTGTATTTTATGAAGCTAGTAAGAACATTGCTGGCAGACAATATCTGAACCCACTTTCCAAATACTAAAGGAAACAATACAAACAACATAGTTTATGAAGCATACTAAAGTATAAAGCTGTAATAAATATTTTTTACGCGTGTTTTTGTTTCTCCAGTTTCTCTGACCTTAAATATAATGGAGAGAGGGAGAGGTCCTGTTCCTGAGTCACCACATTTGTAAAACTCATTCAAGATGCAACCTTACTTTTTTGTACATATTATTTGCAATCGTTCAACCTAAACGTACAGAAACATTTACAACGTATAGGTATTAAATACTGTGAAAGTTTTGGGGAACAAAACCTAAGCAAATTGTTGGTATTTCCACGTTACAAATTGCATAATCCGGAGAATTTTTTTTTTCAGTATGGTGTCCCGATATTGTAATGGCATCCTAGGATTCATAGTTGGATTTAAAATATCAGTCTAGAAGATACTCTTGACAAACTTTTAGAATACTTGAAGCTTAATTCTCATGACGTGATATGAAAAACGTGTTTGTGACCTAACAGTTCCTGTGAGGGGGGAGGCAAGACGTAATGATCTCATGGGCTTGTTGTGAGATGGACGAGGGAAGATGCAAGTTATATTCACCACAGCTTTAAAGGGATCTACTACTCCCAAAATAATTAAATATATGGAACAAATAATATGGAAACATCATAAACTAAACTGTTTGGTGCTTTAGTCACAACTATTGACTAAAAGAAGCTGTATATTATGTTTTGTTAAATGTCAGTATTTGTGTAGGACGTTGATAATCCCAAATACTTACAACTGAATCCATGGCACTGTCATCTCAAGCACTATCACTGCAGTACATCTAACAGTTTCTCTGGAAATGCAGTGTTAGGGAACTACATCTCATGTGACCTTATCATTATGTAACTATGCAATTCGCTCTAATCTTGCCTGGAAGATCATCAAAGTTTTAGTCTTCTTGCTAGCATAGGATCATCAGAAAAAGAACAGACATGGTTTAATTTTTATTTATCCCAACAAGTCATTTATTATTTTGAAGTGATTTAGACAGAGAGACCATCTTTTTTGATGTTCTAAAAACAGAAATAACATCATTTAGTTTAGTTCCGCTTAAAACGAGAATCAAATAAAACTTTCATCTAGCTCACAAAAGCTCACTTTTCCAATCGAAGGAAATGTGATTTGGTGTTAATAATAATTAACTTTTTAAAAAAAGTGCGAGTACTATTTAAAAGAAATAAGATTTATTATCTCTTTTCACTCGAAACACTTATTTCGGACGGTATGCAGACGTTCAAATGCTGATTTTTCATGCGTTGGAAGGAAGTAGGCAAATTTTACGATATTATAGTTATTATAGTTTTTTAATAAAATTTTCTCAAAAGAACATAATTGCTAGACATTTTTCCTATAACTAGTAATTGTTCACGAAAGTAAGTGTAATGCTAATCGATCAATGAATACAATCACCACATTAATATCGTCATCGAACACTGTAAGGTCAGACAAAAATTCAAAGAAAGTTTTCAAAAGTGAAGTGTACCGATAAGAAGGATTCATTTGTCATACCTTCTAAAAGCATTTAAACACAAGTTATTCCACTATACTTTTCTTAAAGAATCCTTATAAATGCCATTCGTGAGAAAATGTAATTCCAGCGTCTTCAAGCTTGTTATGCTTTGAATTGTGAAAGTAAAACCCAGAAGTGTAATTCTCTTTTCTACATGTTTTACATGTTCTCATGTTTTTCCTACATACAGGCAAACAAGTTGAATCGTTTGTTTTGATTCGAGGAAATTTCTTCATTCATTGATTGTTGCTTATTTCTACAAGGTCAAACAATGTTAAAAAACGAAAAAAAAAACTGATCAATTAAGTGATTGACAATTGTATCGGACAAGTAGGGATTTTGCTTTGAAGGGGTTCTTTTCAACACATTCCAGGTATAACAGCAAACGAATTCATGTATTTTATTGAACATTTCAACTCTCGGTTTGACATTTATCTCAAAACGCAATCATTTTTTATATATTTTATTTTCTTTAACCAGACATAGTCGGTAGTAGGTTTCGTCGATTTGACGGACCGCATTCAAACAAGTCAGCATATTGCTATGTTGTTTGCAGGTGCTTTTAAGTAATGCGCTAAGGGGAATCCAAAACGTCACCAAAAACTACACACACTAACTAAACTATCAGCAACGGATCAACCAAGTAAATTACAAAACTCTGCCCTACTGACCATGATCAGTCACAAGTTATCATGTCCTTGTATTATGTAACCTAGAATGTACAGATCGCCATACATCGGTTGGATGACGATTCATACGGACAGCTCGGTCAATCAAATAAGTTCTAGTTCTAAGATGATCGTCTGAATATTAGAAGGCCGAGACAAATCCACAGAAGGCTATTGATCACGCAATGTTTCAATAATGCTAACAATAACATCAGATGGCGTACTACGTTGTGGTTCCGAGTTCCGTAACATATTTGGAACCCAACGACGCACATGTAAGCCACCCCAAAATCTGCAAAAATACGAATATGGCAAACAAACAGTTGCCTTAGTAGATAGTTTGCTGTTTGCTGGGCAAATAAACCACACCCGAATCCCCAGTGACGAAAGTCTGATATAAAACCACCCTTTTTTAAAGTTCTGTTTTACCAGACCAAATGAAGTAAAACATTTCACAATAAAGAGGACTCCAACAATTTTACGCGGGTTCTGTTACATAATTCCTTAACGAATTCATATGATGTCGACCTCTTTAGAGAGGGCTCCCGACTTCATCAAACCACGACACGATTTCAAAGAGACCGAGTCACTGTTCGACAGACTGGTGGAAACGTCTGTCGGAGGGGTTACGGGAAGCGAGTAACAGCAGGGTGATCTGCGGGGTTCGGTAAGGGGTCAGTATCAACAAGGGATACACAGTGGGCACCGGGACCTCCAACATTTTACCCTGTCTAAGCCCCTTTGTAACTGGAAGTAGAGCATATCCCATTGCCGGCTGCTCCTCGCGTTTCGCCTTTGCTACATTCGACGAGGGGCAGGCACAAATTACTTAACCCTTCAGTCCACACTGCGAGCAAACCTACCTCGTTTGGGTAATTGTTAATGGTGCAGAAAATCAATTCGACGAAATTTTTTTTCTAAGCAAAATTTCCAAATGTGTAACATTTTACAAAGTTAGTACATATGTTATACACAAAAGAACGTCATGTTGAACTCACAAGAACATTCACCCAAGTGCGGTGACGTTCATCTTACTGTCATTTCTGCAGACACGAAGAACACGATGACTTTGGTGATGATCGTAATTGCCGTAATACTCGTCGTCTCTGTGATAGCCATCGTATATGTCTACAGGTAAGTACAGTTATAGGCTATACATCTACAGTAAAAATAGTTCAACTATGATTGTAACTACATAAAAGTTCATTCAAAGTATGCCTTGTGTAAATGCATCACTAATTAACAGGAATAGATGATTAATAATATTTTATTTACTTTGGCGTTCATTATCCAGATTAATTTACATGATTATGCTATGATTGACGAATTATCTTTCCGAACATGTGAATGCATATATTTTCAGTCTATCATACTTATCATAAAGTTTATAACATTGTGAGTTTCACACTGGCTGCCAAATGCTTTTGAAAAGTTTTAACCTTATGCGGCCTTTTGGGTAAGATCATGTGTAGTTTGGTTTCGGTTCCCTTTCGAGGGGAATGGTAATGCACACCCGACGATGATCACACAGTCACAATCCCGATACAAGGGGACTGGGGTTGAGAGCGGATCAGTCGTTCGGTGATTTCGTGTCGTGCCCAGTTTCTTTCCTTGGAGCCTTTTTCTAAAAAAGTACCCTTATTCGGAGGATAATCAGGTTGAAGGTGATTTTTGCAGTTTATCTGGGGCTGCCAGTGCCTTCTACGGGCGCTGGTGTGCTGGGGGTCGGGGGGGGGGGGGGCAGATTGCTTCGTTGCGGGTTGGTCGTCCGTTTGTAGCACTTTGAATGTTCGGGTGGGAGGTGGTAAGCCTTTTGTTTCTGGCTTGTTTGGGTTGTGAGTTCTGTTTATGACAGGCGGTTGAATTCTCAATGCCGTTTGGCCGTGACGTAAATAGTATAATGCGATAATGTTTGATACGACTTGAAGCGGAGATTATCTATCTTACTTCCATGATTTGTTTTTCAATCCTAAACCTGCAACTAGAAAACGGGACAACATAATTAATTCTCTGTTATTAACGCAACTAAAAATCAATAATATGTTGTTTGGCTGTAGATATCATTTCCCCTTTACAAGTATTTCGTTTTCATAAATATAGTACTTAGATTAGTGTTGAAACTCATGGGGATGACTTACACCGGAGACAAATTTGATCGTAGTGTTACCTACAATCGGCTGTTTCCTCGGAGATGTATCTTAGATTCAAAGATTATATGCTCAGGGAAGAATACTCACACAGTGATTATGATCATTTTTTCTTGTTTCTTTCAAACTTACACCTTCTAAACTATTTTAAAAGGAAAATGCCATTTTTTCTCGTGAATATTGATTGCATTTTTATTGCCAAGATGGATGAACTATGAGATCAATATATTGTTATTCGCCTGTCTTTCTATTGTGTGGCCTGGTCTTTCTATATATTTTATATATAAATATTATATAGTACTTAGATTAGAGCTGAACATCACTGAGATATCACAGAGCGGTTACATATCTGTTCGTTCTTTTGTGTACAATTAAATGTTCCTTTCGTGTTGAAACTCATGGGAATGACTTACACCTTAGTGTTGCGTACAATCAGCTGTTTTGGGATGTTAATCATAGATTCAATCGTTACGCATTCCAAGTAGAATACTCACATGGAGTTTGATAAAAATGGGCTGGTTGGCTAATGCCGTGTGGTAAGAAACACTCACGTGGAGATTATCCACCGTAAGTTCATGATTTGTTTTCAATCCTAATTAAACTAAGATTTTATAATTTACCAATTTTCCATTTTTCTGGTTTATTCTTCGTTTTGTTCCTGCTAACGACATTTCCCAGATAAATGTTTATATTTTTATTGTCAAGGAAGACCAACTATCAGATCAACAGTTTCTTCTTTGGTTGTAGGATATGATTTTTCCTTTCCATATTAATATTATATAGTAAGTAAATTATAATTAAACGAATTTAGGTAGTTCACTGTTAATCTTTCGACGGAACGGACCATTGTTAAAATAAAAATTGCGGCAACATCGTTACAAACAGCCTAATTGCAGTCGAATATTTACTGAGACGCAATTTTGCAACATGTAACATTTAACATATTATTCCTCGTATTTTTCCTGCTAGCGTCATTTCCAAAGGGACCTATTGTTATTTTTATAGTGAAGATAGATCAACTATCAGGTCAACCTGTTCTTATTCGAAGTCTTATGATTTGACATTGCCTTCTCTAATATTTCTTCTTCATATAAATATCATAAAGATGTACTTACATTTGAGTGAACTTTCACCGAAGTGTGCACACCGGAGAAATATCTGTCCGTACTTTTGTGTACGATGGGAAACTTTAAGATATGGAAGACATGGTAGTTAACGCACAACGTATAAAACCATTTGAAGATTTTTCTAAACTGGAATAATTCAATATGCAGTATACCCTTCTTCCTGGTTTATTTTTCGAAATGTTCCTGATAACCTGAATGGATTTTTCTTGTCAAGATGAAGCAACTATCAGATGAAAATATTGTTTTCGGGTTGTGGGATGATGTGACTTTCTCTTTCCATATGATTTCAATGTCATGCAAATATTATTAAGTACTTCGACTAGAGCTGAACAATACCGAATTGTATCGTATCGGTGATGTATCTGCCCGAAAATTTACTGATGAATCATAGATTCAATAGTTAGTGATACCAAGCAGAGTAATGGAAGTTGAGCTTGTCCTTCGTATCTGCAGGATTTGGGGGTTTCAATCTTAAACATTTAACTATAAAAATTGCAGAATGTGTGTGCGGGAACGTAAACGCACAGCTTAAAAACAGTTAGATATATGTTGAACTGAAATCTTTATATATCGTTGATTTTATGAAGCTAAGGAAAAGTTCTATAATGGAAAGGCTTCTATGTTGTTGCGGGATCTATTGGGGTCTACTAAATATACAATCATTCCAAGTGAATATTATAATATTGAGTACACATGGAACTGTCATCAATACGCCTATCTATAATCAAAGTATATAAGATAAGTGGCTTGGATGTGACTATCACCTTGTGGACGTTGGTAATAGGATTTTCAAAACATACATTGCAAAGTGTTATAAAGTTAAACGTATCTTGCCTTATAGCATTTCCATAGTTAGGTCCCCCTAGACTATTATACCAGATGAAACATTACTAAAGGTAAACTAATACGTGTATGTAGTACCTTTGATCATCCAAAACAGCTGCGTAAGCTGAGTGTGAGAAACAGGCGTGAATCAAACCTCTGAATATTGTTCACATACTGATTTAAAATCATATGATAATACTTAATACTTATATAATCAGTAAAGTGGTATCAAATGATACCTGTATGTTTGGATCTTGTTATTACCGTTGGTTAGCCCAAACAGCCGCGTTAGCTGAAAGTGGGAAACAGGCCTCAAGAAGTTTCAAAATATTGTTTTACTGATTTAATTGAACTATGGGTGTATTGTAGACACCTCTCTGATCTAACAGAAGTTCACAAGAAATAGTGCCATGTTTAATGGACTTTCGATTTGCTTGTGTAATAAACACAACTTAAATTGTGAACATTTCCAATGCCAGTTATGAGAACAAAAGACTTTCAATATATTTAAAATGAGTATGCTCTGAATTATGAAAGTAAAACCAGGAAGCAGATTATGTGTCTATATTACCTTTCCTACGAAAACAAGTTACCCCAAACTGTTTCGATCGAGAAATGAATTCCTTCATTTATTCTACACAAGATCAAACAATATTCGAAAAAGAAAAAATGAATATTTACCTGACTTTTTACTCATTGAATCGAGTATAAAAGACAAAACTATAACTATGCTGAACAAATATTTAAACTGTTAAATGAAAATGAATGGCAACCACCATTTCAAAATTAAGTGTATCATTTGACAAGATAATCAGAGAAGAGAAAATGATAGCACTTATTATATAATATATCTTTAGTGTTTGTGCTAGACTCTATAGACAATCGTTTGGTGTTCAATGTTTTTCTTTTATCATCATTTCTGGTCATATTTTGCTTTAAGAGACCGTTCTTGGTATCGTCTGGCCATTAAGGTCAAAGAGATTTCAAATAATTGATTATTCCGTAGGACAGAATGAGTATTCTTTACGATTCCAGATGGGCCGTTTGTTCTTCCCTCGGTTTTGTACATATCCTTTTGAGTGCTGTCTGATTTTGTAATATTAGTTTTTTTTTATTGATTCAAGATATATTGTAGGTGTCCAAGAGGTTTTGGATCTTTTCCTATTGGTGTTTGGGATAATGTGATGTCGTGTTTTAGAGGACTAGTTTACGCTGTTTCCAAGTAAATTTCACTGTTTTATGTTTTAGCGCTGTTGCGTTCATAATTAGTTATTTGGGTTTTGTTTTAATCAGTTTGTCAATTATTTGTCAATTTATATGCATTGTTTCATAATGGTGTTTAAATTAGTTAAATTAGTTTGAATACTTCATCTTTCCACCATTTTTGCACCAATCTTGATGTACCGCATTGTGTAAAAGTCTAATTGTTTTTCCAGTCACGGACTACTATTTAGTTTGTCATTTACAGTTGATCAGTATGCGGTTGGCGCATTATTTACAGATATGCTATAGAAAGCAGGATCAACTTTCAAAAGCATGACCCAACTACCAGCGGTAGAACTCATCTTATATCAATTTGGCGCTCACATGGTACTTATTGCGGTTTCAATTTGGTACTCTCCGTATCACCGGTTCCCTTGACTCTAAGTTCTTATCTAATCGGGCCCTTCGCGGACCTCTCATGAACTAACCTCGTTGTACCTTCAACACTCATTTTATTGAATATATAATAAAGAAAATCTCATTGGCAAGGTGTACAGGTTACTCGCTGTAAGTGTCCTCTGATATCTGCCGTATAGCACTTATCCACCGTAGCATTTCGCTCTGTGCTAACCAAAACGCCTCGTTTTACCTGGAATAGCTACGGTTTTAAGAATCTACTTTAAGTAGAAGTTAACTTACGGTGGTTGACAGATAAGATAAACTTCAAAATTCAGTTAGAGGATCTTCAGAAAAAACCGTGACAGATTTAAAGCACAAATATCAAGCATCCTGCTTGCTTTTGTTTTGTTACTTATGATTTCATTGAACTGAAATACACAGCAATTTTGGTGAAGTCATCGCGAAAAGACAAAGTACGACCGTGTCTTCACAATTCTACGCACTTTATTTCGTCCATTGAACTATAGTAGAAGAGAGTTATAAATATAATGACTGTAATACTATATATATGAGGGTGTATGAAGAGAAGCAGTTGTTATACAAATTAGAGAATGATATGTTCTTTTGTTTACATGACACGCACAGCCACGACGACATACATTACCACGTTCACATACACTATCCAATCAACTAATTTTCTAAAACAAAGGCCGGTTCGCCTACAGGTTCACCAACCCCTCCGTCCCAAACGCCATCCACTGGCTACGCTGATATTATATGCTTCAAACGCGAGTCTCCGTTACGTCCTACTCATCTTTATCTATTTTCTATGTCTCTGCAGGTAAATGCTAACTGCATTGCTCAATATAATGGGGCGCTTCTTTTGTACCTTCAAACGATTTGTGGTTTGCCCTTTTCCCAAGTCTAATGACGCTTACATTCAGCGGATTGAGAGAATTACACGTTATTCATTGGAAATGAATACATATAATTCACTTGACAATGTTGGCTTAGGTTCTACTAACTGTATTTTGTCTCACATATTTACACCATATTAAAACAATACACGTAATACTAAATAATCTGATCATTTAAATAAGTATCATTTTATTCAAAGTAGAGAGCGAGGGAAACTCACACGCAAACACCTCATGAACATGCGTAATGAACAGGCTTTTCATGTATTCATGTTGGCGTTACAGTGTCACATATTTTGTATTCAAAGAAATGTAACGGGTGAGATGAATAAGTACTTCGTACTGATAGATGAGCGATCTAACTGTGTTTCTTCTCAAAGAAATGTAGTCATGTTACTGCTCATCGAACTATTACTGATATTTCTTTCTTTCTTTTTCCTCGTTGAAGCATTCATCATCTTTCTTCGGGATCGGCGATATGACAGCGGTGAGCTTACTTACGAATCAAGAAGTGTAGAAGACTTGATCTAGTTTAAGTTCTATGTCGATCTCAGTGGATATTGTTATCACAGCAGCTGATTCATGAGTGGGGGTGTTCACCACTTCCCTCAGTTTAACCTAACAGCAACATTTAAAAGTAGCACAGTTGCGCTTGGACTTAATATTAAACCTCATTTATAGTTTACAAATTCCTCAGATGGCACAATTTTCCATAAGGATGCTGCCAACATACCCACAGCCTACATGTCAGGCATCGACCGAAGGGCAATCAATTTCCTTAAAAAAAAACATGGATTCGCCCCAATTAATAGTTTGATATCGCTTACGAGGCACACGGAAACAAATGAAATGAAACCATTTTTGTGAGGCAGCAGCTACTCTGAGAGATGATGTTGGGGTAAAAAGTGATATTATCATAAATGAGAGGGCCAATTCAACTGGCTCACCAACTTTGAAAATAAGATTGTTGTAAAAGAGTAGGAATTTTGGAAGACGTGACTTGTTGTCAAATAACAATATTGTTTAAAAGTTAGCGACGTTAAGACATTGGTAATATTCTTTAAAGATGGTAAAACACGATCAAATAGACGAATTGGAAGACAGAAGGTTGGTTAAGTAGGACAAGATAGGAGGACTAACATTCCATGTTTCACACAACATACATTTGGTCGTATAAATCGATAAGGCAAGAACTAATATGGATCCTTTATTAAATTAGATTTTATAGATACACTGCTAAACATGCCGTAGAATGTGTGAATCACATCTACCCTTAAACAACTATGAGGTCTTAAAAATTCATTATAATAATACAAATCAACAACGTGTATAATCAATGACTTTTAATGCACATACTACAATGCGATTGGCCAATCGTAAGGAATGCGTGTCACTTATCGTTCACAAATATTAGGTATTTGTTTTGGGTACGTGAAAACTATCTTTAATTAACCTTTAAGAATAGCCCAAAGGACGTTATGTTAATGACAGAATACAAGCAGCATTTCACATGTAGGAGCTTAAAGACCACAACTTGTCATTCAGAAACAAGAGACAACTTTCTCTTGAATGTGAGGGCGACAGTTCAGTTTCATAGACCTTATTGTAAAAGTTTACAATGTAAAAATCAAGGGCACTTGCAATGCTTTTTATCTATAAATCTATAAGAATCGAATATAAAGGTCTTTGGCAATGCTTCCATCGCCTGGTAGCATCTTGGTGCTGGGGTAATCTCCCGAAAACGTAAGACAAGTATGGAATGTGTTTTTCGCGTCTCAGACATACCGTCTGTAACGGTGGCTGAATACACTAGTCCCTCAACCGCCAAGGTTCTTAGTCGCGTAATATGAATAAAAAAGTATAGGTGGTAAAAAGAGTAAAAACAATTGGACGGCGAATATTTGCCCCTTAAAATGAACCGCAATGACTGTCATCTCATATTCTCCTATATCTCATCAAAATGGCAGCCCCCAGTCACTGAATTCAACCCATATGTCTCCTAAATAGAGCAATTATTTCCTTAAACATGTTGATTCTGCGGGTTGTTCACCAAAGTAATCCATGTTTGCTGAAAGTCATTTCCATACACACAGTATGGAAATACCATTACGGCATTAGAGCATTGGATATGCAGCGCTAACCTTCCCTACGCCACCGTCGGAACTGAGTAGAAAAGGGGTGGAAGGTACGAATCGACGGTAACTTGAAATAACAACCTGATTAATTCAGATAACCAACCCGGTATCATTTAAGTTACACAAACAAAAGATAGTCGCTAGTACCGGTCAATTTGTTTCTGCAGTATTGACCTTTAAAGCTCAGTACAATTCAAGTTTTTAATCTAATTCAATTTTATTTTAATCACTTAATCAATAAAAACGAAGACATAAACTTACTCCAGAGAGATAACATGAATATAGATAAATAGAAATGAATAAAACTATGCAGGGTGTATCAAAAAATATGCTAATTGATTGAGGTGACTAGGGCTGCTGAGAAAGTTTAAAGGAAACATGTAGATGAGAATCAAAAAAGATGAAGAAGAAATAACAATTCTCTGAATGCAAAAATGACCTCGCCAGAAATAAATAACTACTATAATATACTATATTATGTACATAATTAAAGGGGACCAGACTAATAGTTTTCAGATATTAGTAACTTAGAAACATCGTAAGATATCCAAAATGTATTCCTCATGAACGACTTTGGTCAGAATTATTGCAACTCGTACGAGGCCAAGCTTCCCGGCCTATATGCTGATATTCTCACTTAGGGGGTATTTACGTAATATGGTACTCTCAGTGGTTCGGAACCGATTGTTATTGGTTGTAACAATACTGTGCTGTTTCCGTGATCCGCCCAGATGAATCAAAACGTCACGTCTTAAATGCTTTCGTCACCAAACCCTACCCGTACTTTAACTAAACTATCATCAACAAACAATTACTACAAACATCCAACTGACCCCCCCCCCCACCCCCCTTTGCACACACTCACCGAACTGAACACGAATCATCTACCAAAGTAAAAACGGTCGGACCGTCCGTAGGCCCTCTATTACCCCAAACCAGAATAAAAACGGCCCTTGGAAACAGGTCTCGACAAGCCGACAAACTGATTATAGCTGGTTGTTATTTTACTGCAGGCTACGCCATCTCATTCACCGCCAAGCAACCTTGCACAATGAGTTGTTGAATTGAACAATCATCGATACCATATTCTTCTCGATACAGGCGAATTTTACACACCTCGACAAATTATTACATGTTTGCCTAGTTGACAAGCTATTATATGCATACTTTTTAAGAAAAGTCACCCAGGAAAGAACCTGGGCACGAAAACCACACTACCAAACTACCGAACGACTGATCCGCTTCCAACCCCAGTCCCCTTGCATCGAGATTGTGACTGTGTGATCATCGTCGGGTGTGTATCACCATTCCCCTCGAAAGGAAACATATTCTACACATGATCTTAGCCAAAAGGCCGAAAAGCGATTCTATGCATTGGCATTATGACGAAGAATCCCAACGTGAACAGTTGTTGTGCTGAAAATATTGTATTTTTCAGTTGTCGGGTTATACTAAGTAGTAAGTCTGCAACTCGTCTGTTCAAAGTCATTCTAATGCCAATAGCTGGATGAGATATATAAGAGAGACAGATAAAGACATTCCACCCGAGAAATGTGTCTCTGTAATATATGCTCATAACAACCGATCTCCTACTCGAAAGGAACAAGAACATTCAATAACATACTCTATCTATTCTTATCACCTAAAGAAATATCTAAATGCTTATGAGCATGATTACTAGACTAGTTTAAATTTTAATTAATTGTATTGTATTGATTAGCATAAATAACCAAACTTCGTTCGATCTGACATATCATACTTCGACAACGGTACGGAGTTGTTTCTCCTTAAGAAGAGAAACAGTACAAAGAATAGAAAATATATAAATGACAGATATTGCAACTTAATGGGACTGCGTTGTGCACATTGACGCTCTCTTAATGCTTTTTGGCAGTCATCACATGGTGTCCTGTCACAGCCATGTATTAAATTGCATCACAAATTCATTACTGATTCGTAATGAATTATTTTTCATTTAGGAAACCTCGACTTCAGGCCATTTAAAATATACACAATTTTTTTTCGGATCACATTGCCATAGCAGGCGTTTAAAGTGGCAATTGTTTCGGGGTGGGAGTTGTGCATGGGAGGGAGAGATATATTTCCCTTTTTAATTTGTGAAGGAGCAGGAGTATGCTTCTCGTCCACATTGTTTAGCACGGCATGTAATCATTCCACTTTGTTATTGAATTATTAGAAAATGACACTAGGCAACCAACATGGTCGAATTTTTGTTCCATATACTTCGATCATAACGATTCAATAAACTTGGACAACCTGCAGAACGTATTGGATAATACACATAAAATATCATCACTAAACTATTTCAAGGTGGGTTTTTAATAGTTTGTATTTTATTCGAAAAGGGAAAAATCATAATGTAATAAATGTTACCATTGACTAATCAAAGCTTTTTTTTCTGCTTTCACATAATAAGTTAACCAACTCTATACGAATGACTTGTCAGAATTAATAAAATACATACAATCTGCCTTTTCCTCTTGAATTATTGAAGAAAAAAATCATGCACGAAAATATTATTTAATTTTAAATGTACAACTTTGTATGGATAGAGCTTGAATCAATTTCCAAATATGAATAATTACCTGTAGCACAAACAGTTACACTCACAAATACTCTGAATATAGCAGACGATCTATTACGAACACACTTTAGCTTTTGTATTAAACTGAATTAAATAGTATAAGGTTAGATTTCACACAAAGAAATAATGTTTACTTTGAAACAGCGGTGCAACGCCATCTAAAATTGAATGTTAATGTGCATGATTAGTCTCAGTTTTTTACTAATAATGGCTTAAATTAACACAAATAATCCTTTGCTTTGATCTGATGTCTCATACTGCACAAGCAATTGGGATCTTTTTCAAATAGGATGTAAAAAAGACATGTTAGAAATGATTACGTAAAGTGAATCATACTATCTGCTAAACAATTATTGTTTTAGTTGAAGTTTATTTCAAATTCTTCGTATCAAGGACAAGGCCCCTAACACGACAGTTATAACAGTAAACCTCTGGTCACAGGTAATTTAACTTCACACCCATATACAGATTGTAACAGTTGCTCGGAGCGTAAAGGCGGGCCAAATATGCGTCCTTTTGGGGGAAATCCACCGAATGTACATGGCTTGATCGCTTTGAACTGTGAATAAGAGACAAGCGGTAATCAGAATAAAATGAAGTATGTTATAACACCTTTACACATGTTAGATTGCATATTTTACGCGTTCTGCAGTAAAGTGTCATCCACTATCTGTTAAACTGTGGACGAAATTATTGACGACAGCTTTTAAAATAGTCTGGTAAGTAAAGTCAATTATTATGCAAAGGAATGTGTGTTTAGCATTTTCTGTTTGTAAGTCCTTCTCAGTAGCAACTGTTCAAAAATGTAAAATATGTTAAGAAATTATAACACACATCAGTTTTAAGTGATAAACGGGTTCTCACCTTTACCAGTTTTTCCCGATAAAGCCATGAGTATCGGCTTGGAAATCGTATAGGATGAGCCATGCATTAAACTATGTTGATTATAACCAAACCTTAAGCCCTTGTTACACACGTGATTGAAGAAAGGTACTTGAATAAGCCAAATGACACAACCCAGTGATCCAGTCAGGATCTGAACATGTAATCCTTATAGTATATTAGCCAATTTATCACAAACGCTCTCTGTTAATCATTTTATATTATTGGCAAATCTACCAATCAAAATGAAACGTAATTAACACAAATCTAGAAAAACAATATTAAAGAAGCTTTACTGTTTCAAATTGTATCATCTGAAATGACGTAACATAGTCATGATTTATAAACAATAGATTATTGTCATGAACAAAATCTCCACTTCTAACCACGTCATATTTACCGGTTGTCTCGGCTATTATTATTAAGTAGCCATCAAACTCGTTGAAATGCGTTTTGGTGGGTGGGGCGGGAGGCAGGGGGTGAAGAGAGACAAATTTCCCCATTTTATAGGTGTGAGGGGGTAGGCGTAATTTCCCGCCCCTCACTTCTCTAGCACAGGATGCACTCTACATCGGTGACCTAAACATTGAATTTTTGAAAATAAGCTAGGCAACCAATGAACGGTTTTTAGTCTCACATACATGATAACAATATTTTAACTATCTTGTAAAATTTAAAAATATTGAAAATACACATGAAATATTCTCTATGTGGGATTGTAATAAAAAGGACATTGTTTCCGAAATCCTATGAGGGTGTCTTTGTTTGACTGCTTACAATTATCTTATTTTGAGTAATAATCGGTACGGTTTTAAAGTAGTTGAAATATAAAAAGCTTGCTTCGAATGATTCTTCATTTTAGCTTCAAAGACATGTTTTCCGTCTTTAATAGATATGTTTAACAACTCATTCAGTGGTGAATCTGGTTGAGTTATAAAGTATCTATGAAAAATTCACTAGAATGGACAATCAATTTCATAGTTTAACCTTAACGCATTATGATTTCTTACAACAACAAAAAGCAAAGCAGACACAGGGAATTCAATACATGTTTGACTTGCATGTATAAATAAAATCATCCGAGCGATTTCCATTGCCTTATATCCATTACGATAACCATTTAAAAGGTAATGATATCACTACAGACATCAGCAGAGTATACCTTCCCTCGAAAATACAAGTTCAATTGAATTTCATTGTCACGTAGCCATAAAACAATTAATTCCATTTTCATCCTGTTCATTTTCATTTTGAATCAGCACATATATTATTCAAATGAAAACACACAGATGTGCGCACGTACGGGTGTTTTTTTTAAGAACGACTCCTTGTTTTGATTCATAAACAGCGCTCCTCGCTTTACAGACAGATGCGCGAAGTGTTGCAATAAATGCATCATATTTACTGTGTCACAATACCGCGATCTACCGATATGGGATTTGTACCTGTTTTACATTGTTTTTTCATTCTTCTGATCACTTTTTCATTTTCCGAAGATATTGATTGTGATTATCACTGTCAAGATGGACCTACAGTAAATTCAACAGACTGTTATGTGGTTGAAGGTTGTGACTTATCGTTTCCAAATATTTCATTTTCATATAAAAATAGATATATATATATGGCCTATTTAGATTTGATTTGAACTTCACCGAGCTGGCTACCGATCATCGAGCTCCCTTTCTTTACTCTGCAATATTCTGGGATATTGAGCAGCATACTTATGATCGCTATAGATTCCAAGTTGAATACCTTTATTCAGAACATGTGGAATTCTTTTTCAACTTTAATTTCTCAATCCTAAATATCCAACTAGAAGATGCTGGAACTTATCAAATTGACATAAAGGCTTCAAACAGGGACTGGACTGTCGGCCCCGCTGTATTGCAACACACATACCGTCTATTTGGTAAGCTCTACCTATCATTGATCTACTCATACCCAGTTATGTATGACTAAAAGCCGTCGAATGTTAGAGACACATGTTCAGAGTAACCAAATTCCCTGTAAATTTTTAAATTCTTTACATGCATTGATGTTAGAAGTGACTTCGATTGAAAAAAAAGGACAGAAATATCCAAATGATTAGCTGTTGGCGAAAAAACATAGTTGTTCAAGAAATGACTCTAACTATTCGCTAACAAGGATGACATCATGTGTCTTTTCGTTTTCGTTTTCTGAAGTGATTTCAATATATTTCCACATTATAGAACTACCATTATAAACTGATGGTTATAATTAAGGTGGGTTGGAGGACATTCGAAATGGAGACTGTTGTTCAGTTCTTTGACAAAGTTTTACATATTCTTTGAAAACGAGGTGTGCAAAGTTAATATAAATTACCTGATAACGGTACAATGAACAATGCGATTAATTTTATTCAATAAATTATTCAATATGTAAGGGTGAAGGATTCTACCGAAAAAGCAATGGAAAGTAAATACAGGTCTCACCATTTGTAAGTGCGTTTTACTAATCTTCCTGCCATATGAATCCACGAGCCTGTTGTATTTAAACTGTGATAAAGTAACACTAACAGTAATTCGATGCAGATGATCGAGAACCATGAATATATTAATTCACCTGGGATGTGAAATATAAAGCCAACAAAAGAAAAACAGAATAGTAAATCCGGATTTTTTGTTAATACCTCATATGAAAGATGTTATTTTAGCCGTCAAATGATGATGTGTTGTTATCTACACTGTTGCAACATATTTTGAATTCACTCGTCAGGTCACCAGAGCAGATTAAAATAGAATGCGAATTCAGTTTTGTTCAATGTTTCACGTGAGAGCATCATCACTTTCAGGTACAGTCATTCGCTTTTGATGAATGTATCACTTTAACATGATAAAGGTAATGTCTATATGCTTATGCGCTATCAGTGCTTCATTTCAAGCTCCACGTTGCATTCTCATTCTCTGTTTTTCTCCGTATAATTCAGTATGAAAGTATAGTAATGACATTTGTCACATACTAAAGCTTGATTTTATGTAACTGTTTCAAAAGGCACGTATAAGCATTAAATTAATAGCGAGAACACGAAAGGACAACAAACGATTCAAACACAAACAGTCACCCTTCAACAAATATGTTTGTCATTAAATAACAATGTTATATTAAAATCATTAGCCTATTTCTTAGCTAATATAACTGCTCAAATTAAATAGAAACACAAAGCGATGTTTAAAATTCGAAACACACTCGTACATGCATGTTGTCATGTTGGAAATATATTTTTCAGTCATGAACAGTTGGAAGCAAATTAACGCATGCGCACTGTAACAGAGATCACTTTCTATCTCTCATAGTTTTGAAATAAATGTAGGCACAAACGCACGCCTGCGACGTTGGACAACTTTAAAAGTCGTTAATTATTAAAACATGGATGGTTTCCTTGTTTCAAAGTTCTTTCATCTTTTCATCTTCCTGGTATTATATACTTGTAACGTAATCGGTTGTAAATATCACTGCAGAGAAGGACAAACAGTAAATTCAAAGGAATGTTACGCTATGCTAGCTTGTGACTTCTCGTTCCCGGATATTGCTGTTAATAAAGATCATATTAGAGTGGAGATATATTATAGATATATATATATATAGATGGTTTACGAGTTGCGATGAACTTTACCAGACGTACTAATGGAGACGTTCCCTCTAAACCAACTTACTCCTTCAACGGTTTACAAATCAGACCGAATCAGACAGTCAATCGATATTTATTTCAAATAAAAGTAGACTATATCGAGGAAGATCGGTCCTACTACCGGCCTAACATTACTAAGGTTAATTTCTCTTTCTCCATCTTAAGCCTTCAACGACAGGATGCTGGTACTTATCATCTGTCATTGACTGATGATAACTCTCCGTATACTCTTTACTCTCATCACACCTATCATCTCTTTACAGTCTACCAGCCTCCTACACCTCTTGTTTGTCAAGGCCCCTCCTCATCCCCATCCCGCTCCTACCACGTAAATATATCTTGTTCAATAACAGACGGGTTTCCACCGATAAATCTGGAAATGATTGAGCCCGAGGGCTGTGATTTTCAGAAACATTACACGGATGATAACGGTATTCAAGAGCTTTCTGTTGACATTACGTCTTGTGATCAGAACTCAACTGTTGGATGCATCGCTACCCAGGAATCGCTGGCGTTCTTTTCCACGCCGCAGTATTCGGACAGATGTGATTTTAATATCTCTAAAAGTAATCCAGGTGAGTCTTTTGTCATTTATTTTATTAACCGTGTACGCAAATGCTTTGAAAGAAAAAAAAACTGTCTAGTCGTCATTTTTAAAGTCATCGCCTAACATATAAAAATACCCCGCCCATTTAGAAAATGTTTGAGACTAAGAACAATTTCTAAATACTAAATCGCACCAAAACAAGCTATGTACTGTTCTAACTGCTTGTTCCCTGTTATTGTTAAAATACACAATTTTAATCCAAAAATGACTTTTAGCTCTTTCAAAGTGTTTCCTTGCACGTGTTGCTCTGAAGTCCGTGGGCTGGTGGGTATGGTCAAGGGACATCTTTTTCCTGACCCCAAGCTCCATTATGCAGGCACCTCCTGGCACACCTGTCTTTGCCTGGTTCATATTTGTGAACTCTCAACGCTATCGTACAAACACGCGTGTACTTTATCATAGTGTTACAGTGAAGCCTTGCTGTGTTGATAAATAGTCTTCATATTTTGTAATTTAAATGAACGGGGAACTACATGCAGTGGCGAATATAACTACATTAGAACATATGCTAGTTATATTACATGGAAGATGCATGATTCACAGAGGCTTTTGACATAAGAGCCATTAAAAAGTTAGCAAGTATTGATATAACGAGGACACTACCTATATAATGTTGTAGTGAGTTAGTTGAAGTAACATGTTCTTGTAAGGAAGTTGGACTGTTGTTATTTCAGTGGGTTTTGTTGTGTATCGAATGTGTGAAGATATAGGGTGATTTCATGGCATATTTAAATAATGGAACAAGCGACATGATTTTCCCTACGTTTACTATCTTCAGTTCACATCCATGATTTACGATAACCTGCAATACATTGTTAGTTAGTAAGTTATCTAGTAATATTTACTTCAATCAGTATTATGATCTCCCAGCACTCACCATTTTAAATTTAACCACGTAAACTTTCTGTAAAGCAACGTTTGAAAGTCAAATTAAAACCCACTATCCTTGTTCAGTTAGTGGGTAGTGTATTCTGGTTATACGATGTCACACTCTTTTATTGGTGACTCCCCCTGGACAATTACCTTCCCCCCCCCCCTGGACGAGTACCCTCGGACAATTCCCACTCAGGTAATACCCACCCTGGACAATTCCCACCAGAGAAAACTCCGCCCGGTCGACTCCCCACCGGACAATTACCCACTGACAATTACCCTCCCGGACAATTTCCCCCTGGAAATCCCCACCGGACAGTTTCCCCCGGACACTATTGGCCCACAGATGATTGTCAATCGGGGCACCAAATTGGGACAATTTTATAACGCTATAGATACCAATAAAAACTGTGCGTGCGTACTATATTATTTTATATTAGCATAACCAACGGCCTAACTCACCTGAGAAAAAAATAATCGAGAAGTTAAAGATACCAGTATCTTTGTGCGAGATTCTGGTGCATTGGTGATATATTTATTTATTTCCGCTTCTGTGTGTAAACCATTTCTACCCTGTAGAGAGTGACTTTCGCTTAATTTTCCACATAAAGGAGTGAAATATGGGTTTACTTTGGTCTACTTACATACACTCTTAAAACGTTGGTTAAAAAAAGAATGGTATAGGACCCCCGTGCACTTAATTGGTTAGTTTGTACCCTTAAGTTGGTTAACTGGCAGTATTTGGGCTATTCCAATAAGTGTGTACATTTCACAGTCCGACGTTTAACCAACTTGTTTATAACTTTACCGCTCACTGAGTAAAAAATTCGCGCGTACACATATATGTACACTGTACGTACATCAGCGCAGCGTCTATAACACACACTACATAACACGTCATGCATAGTACGATCTGACAGGGTGGTTCAGTAATCAAGAATACAGCTAACGCCATGGCAGATATCGAAGACAGTGCTGTCTTGAATTTCTTGAAAAAATACGAGATCGAGTCTCTACATGAAACTTTTATCGGTAAGTGTAGCTTAACATCGGTAAAAAGTTTGAACTTATGTGGGTACTGAGACCCCAAGTGACAGTATAACGTTAGGCTCATCCAACGTTAGGTTTATACTAGGCTAACGTGAATACTAGTACTATACTACTACTAGTATGCCTAATACTATAGTAACACTAGTAATATTAGTAACAGTATACAGTTACTAAACTACCACTGTGTTTAACACAGTGGTTTAGTCGATGTTAAATGTTATGAATCTTTTTCGTGTTTTTCACCGTATACTAGTGTTGTTCGTGTAATCGACATAGGCTTGGCCTAATTATTAATGTAAGTGTGGTATCCTATTAAAGTCCAAATACAAAAACTTCGACCTAGGGCCTACTGTCTATAGTATAGGTAGCCTAGCCTAGTGTATACACCTGTTAATTATTTACACACTTATAACAGTTAGGCTAAGGATAGATCAAATGTGATGCCACAAACTTTTTTATTTTGATTTATATCATACATATTTTGGCGGATATTTATGAAAATTTTTGCACGATAACTCAACAAGGGAATGATTGATCATCGCCATACTTACTGTCCCATAGTGAGTAGATAAACCTCATTGTTTTTTGGAGTCATGTCATGAATATTAATGAGGTCACATGATCAAACATCAAAATTTTCAAATTGCAATAACTTGACAACCATTATTCATTAAGTCAGAATTTCTTCATATTTCATATATAGTGATATTTGTAGATAGTGTGTGCATGCTGATGATTTATTCCTTTCTTATAACCCTCAGAGAATGGAATTGACAAAACTGCACTTCTTTTGCTTAAAGAAGATGACATAAGGGATCTGATACCAAAGATTGGTGACAGACTAAAATTTCAGGCAGGTTGGAAGGAGGAGGTGAGTACTCCTGTATATCAGCAATGGATTTTACATGCTTTAAATGTCTTACAAGAACTGAAGGTGGAATCAAAGGCTTATTTTTCCATTTTTTCCAAAAACTGTAACATAGGCACTGGTTTTCAATGGGCTTCATCTCTAAATCTAACCAAGGTATTAATGAAGTTTGTTGTTCAGTAGTTACCCTCCTTATTCCATAAAATATCAGAATTCTGTAACTTATTGATTATATGTGCAATTAGGGTCAAACCCATTACTTTTAGGCTTATCACTTAAAAGCAAGTGTCATAGTGTCCCTTGGGACAATACTGTTTTATCAGTAAACATACGATATTCTGTGAGGACGGTATGGAGTGCCACAGTGTCCTTAGTCATAGCGTCCATATTGTTACCGTGCCATTGTGGAACATGTACCAGACATGTTTGTGGTTTGCTGGCTAAAAGCCTATGTTCCAACCAGCTAGGAAGTTTTAAATGTTGGTGTACAACAGCTTTACATGTAGATCAATAAGTCACATAATTTTCTGAGTTGACTTGAATTTTGCTACCATACTTCAGTTTGATAAAAGAGTATGCTGATTTCATGTGCAGGAAGCATGGTATTGCAAAGGTGCCACAGGACGACCGGCGACAGGGTATCTAGAAGAGCACCTACGCTACGTACGTAAAAAGAAGATTGCCTACTCCTTTGACTAAAGTGTCCACTCCACCAAAATTGAGAGGTGTGTAATAGGTTTTTACCGTGTAATAGGTTTTTACCAACTATTTTCAGGATTTGACTTATCTCTCATGCCATGACAATGATCAAAGACTGGCTTAGGACACGTTATACCTGCCACAACCATTGGTAACTTCAAAATTTGATGTTAAGGAATCTCTGTTTAGTAGGAAATATATGTTTTTATTGTCCTTGCCAGAAGCTGATCTGGAGAACAAAGAGGAATTGGTGATGATGACTGAGTGGCTGAAATGTAACATGGAACCAAGAGAGAAAGTATCGGACTTCATGAGGCAAACTGCAGTTTACAGACAACAGCAGATCAAAGACCACTCAACTAACATTTCAGATATTCTGAAAGAGTATCCCAGGTTGTTAGACCGTGGAATGGTAACTATCAAATTTGAATTTTTGCTGCTTAATTAAGGAGAAATACGTGGGTGATTTTGCATCAAATATAGTAAAGAAGCGAGCTCTGAATACACATATTACGAAGATACTATTCAAGACCATATCCTTTATCTCTTGTGGAGAAATTACTAGCAAGGTTTTGATTTAGCAGAAACACTGAAATTAATTAAGTCACTAACCTCACTGATGAGTTATATATATAGTTACTATATTTCACTTTGAAGGCTATTTGGCCAACTTAAAAACAGTACTTTGATTGACTACATATCTAGTTTGATTGGAAAGAACTAGTTTCACTGCTTTTTTTAAATGATGGCATTATATTTTAAATCTCTTTTAATTCATGCCTGGAAGTTTATGCTAGTAATCAGCCACACAGTGAAGAAAACTGACTGACTTTTAAGTTAACCTTAGGCATCTGGCAGATCAGTATGCATTATAAGGACCAGATTGGGAATAAATGTTATTTTTGGATGAAAATGTTGTTTATTCAAGGATATAGCTAGGATTTTAAGAAAGATTGCTGATGCTTAGTGTAGAAAAAAGGTACAGATTCAAGCGGTATAATAAGGTTTACAATTTGTACAAAGTTTTTTTTTAATATGGTGTCTTTGCCATTCAGTGCTATGGTTTTATGTGCAATGTTTGCTCTGCATTTCTTGCAATTGTGTACCAATCTAACAACTTGTTCATCATCTTGTTACAGGGAGACAAGATAAATTATTCCCATGAATATGTTCAGTGATGATATCACAAATGTTAAATATTGAATTTTTGCAACTCAAATTTCCCCCCACCACATTAAAAAAATAATTTGAAAAAAAAAACATTTTTGAGCTGTATTCTGAAATATTTTCAAAGCATCTGTCAATAAATGTTAAATACTTACTTTTCTTTCCCAGATGTTTTCTAAATGTTATTAAACTAGCCAAAGGTCTCAAGTAGTTGGATTTTCCACATCCAGCTTCAACAATACATAGTGTTTGTATAGATGCATGGAACCAGACTTTAACAAATTCAGTGAGAGTGATTTTTTAATGGATCCTAGCTGAGGATCAAAAAAGAATATGCTTACACACATTAAAATATTCTATTTCCCTTTGCTCTGTCAGATAGAACAAGATTTTTCAGTGCTTTGGCCTGAGCATTAGGATCACCTGTATGAGAAATGGGACTTGTACTACAATGGGATTATAGAATATGGCAAACAGGTTGAAAACTGGCAAGGCCTTCTTGGATTGGAGTATGTTAACCTAGAGAGTTTGTCTATTGGTAAGAGTGCTTCTTATTTCAGTGCACATAGTTGAGCTAATTTAATTTGTGTATGTTGATCATTCCTTGCAACCTTTTACCACCATGACACTAGGAACTTCTGAAAGATCAGGTTTGACCAATTATCTGTAATATATCTGATCTTGTTCTCAAAATAGCCTTAGTTTACTTTTTGTAAAGACAACAACACTTCCTTTTCTTTTTTTGTAAAAATATAAACTGAAATTGAACAAAAAGCATCAATGGGATCTGGTGCAGACAGAAACCAAGTTGGGTTGGTGCAGGTATATTCCCTTGCTTAGACTCCATCTGACCCATCTTTGGGATTTCATTTAAGCCAAAAGCTAGTGACTACTATAGAACAATAGAACACAAAATATGTCAAAGGTTCATTAGTGTTTTGAGATCTGAATATATAATAAAATATAAAGAGTAGATAACTTTGCAAACAGGTTGTGATAGCAGCATAACATTATGAATGTGGGCTTTTAAAGGAGACATGTATGATTGAAAATAAACATACACAAAATACCAAACAGATGCTAACTTATCTCATTACATTCTCATGATATGCCATTTTCTCATTGCATTCTCATGATATGCCATTTTCTGATACAAATGACTTGAAGGACTTCTAGTGTTAGAGACAAATAAAGGCAAGAGAAAATACAAATAATTTGTGCTGTACGGGCACTGTACGTGATAATGACAATTTATATGTTAAGTGGTCATTAATTGTGTTATATTTTTATGCACAAGGATTTTGGACCTATCTTTAGTTATGTTTTGTCACTTTCACAGATAAGAAGAAAACATTGGCATTTTTTCTTCTTCCAGTCATCTTGAGAGGGAAAGGAAAGGGAAAGAAAGGATTGTTTTCAGTAAAAGAGGCAATCACCTCCTTCGTGGACATTCAACCAGTAGGTTTTTAAGCATTCATTTGCCCACTTGTTGAAGTTCATTGACAACATGCTTATGACATATGTGTTTTGTAGTTTGTGATGGATTGCTTGTTAATGTGGAATCTCAACAATTATGCTGGATTTGTGTCAATGTATATAGATGCTCCCAAGCACATGAACCATATTCCGTTTGGTTCAAAATGGATAATTAATATTCATGAGTGGGCAGGGCCTAGGTAATATTATTTAAATATTGATTTCACAACAACAATATGCTTGTCAAATTTTGCTCAATTTGGTAAATGACAGTAGTAGGATATGGGTCACATGTGTAGCTGATTTTAAGGAATAAATTATGAGTTGGTGATAAAAAGTTAATGATAGTAAAAGTATCTTCTAAACATGATAACTAAACAGTAAATTTAAAATGTATCAAACGTTCATAGTACTTATTTTAAAACTAGCATGTCATTGTAAGCATAGATATGGGTGGTTATGAAGTTTGGCTGTGCAAGTATAATTTCATATAAAGTTTTTTCTAAATACAAATCTGCTAGAATGGAGGGCTTTTTGCTGTCACAACTTCATATTGATTGACAAAGAGCAGCTTGTGACACTTTTCATTTTTTTCAATTTTTCTCACAGGGAGTGGCTGATATTCTACAAATTTCAAAGACTATTGATGCCACAAAAAAGCTGCAGCCATTTGTTGTATGTAAAGGAACTCTCTTGGCACCAACCCAAACATTCGTTATACTAGAACGAAGGCCAGTCCCTCAAGAATCACTTCTGAAAGCTATCGATTTCTGTTTCAAAGCAATGTACATTTTGGACATGGCTTACCAACCTTCATGCTGTCTTGTGTGGCAGTTCATTCAAAATGTGATTTATGAAATCAAAGAAGCACATGTGCCAAGTTGCATAAGAGATCTTAGATCATTCTTGGCCTTTAAAAGTAATTAGTGGCTTAAAAGAAAATAATTGTAAGCAAGATATTCATGGCTGATATTTTACAAAGTTCAAAGGATATTGATGCCACAAAAATACTGCAGCTACTTTTGTATGCAAGGAGCCCTCTTGGTACCAACCCAGATATTTGCTATTTTAGAACAGAGGTCAGTTTCTCACAAATCTCTTCTATAAAAGCTGTTTATTTCTGTTTCATGGCAAATGTGCATTTTGGACATGGCTTATCGACCTTCATGCAGTCTTGTTTGGCAGTTCATTCAAAATGTGATTAATGAAATCAAAGAAGCACATATGCCAAGTTGTATTATAGCATTCCTGGCCCTGGAAAGTAAGAAGTGCCTTAAAAGGAAACTGTAAGCAAGAAGCTCATATAATAATTGTAAGCAAGAAGTTTGTATAATATTACTATTTTAAAATTCACACACCGGATAGCATCATCTTGAAGGGACATTTAATTAAAACTCATGATCTGACATATTTTTACATACCATGCTGGTACAAATCAAAACTTTCCTTACTAATTTTTATTGGAATCCCGATCTGATCAACTGATCTTTCATGAGTGAGTAAGGTTTAATGTAGCTAAATTTCACCTACACATGTATCTCTATATGTGGTGAAGATATATAAACTATACATCCAAATACTGAAAATAAGAACAATGCACTGGCTGCAATGTACTGCATTGATCATAAATATGTCTCTAAATGTAATCATGTACACCACATATGTATGTGATACTCAATGTAATTCCTAATTAACTGTATGTATACTATAGGTAAACCTTGATTAATCAGATCATGATTGATGTTTAGATTCTTAGATTGTTTATACATCAATTGATCTATAGTTACATATGTGAGATATTGAGTGTTACAAGTTTTCTATGAATAAGGTTCTTCTTGAAGAGTATAGGTTTTTACATTGTGTCACCTTAAAGGTCTGATAGAGCACAGCTAAGAAGTTGTTACATCCAAGCATATTTGTGTGTTGTTTTGTTTTGTTTGTATTTTATTCACATGCATGGTTCAGCTGGTTATTGTTTTCAATAAAAACAAGTTCTCAAAATGTCATCCATCTGGCTATTGTAATGTAACTGTTTGTTAATTTCTCCATATTTTTCAAGGAATTGTTTACTCTTTGCATTGCCATATTCAACTGATTTTTGCAAACTAGGTCTGCATGAGCAAAACTTGTGAGGAGTCTTTCAACTACATTAAGTAAAATCCACTGAGGATCTCATCCATCACTGTCCAATATATTGCATTCGCTAACATATATTGGGCAATGAAGGCTCATTTAACTGCCCAACCCTTTTGTAATGGTCAAAGCCAATGCCCAATTTAAATGTAGTAATTGCCCAATACAATGATTTTTAATTCCCCAATTTAATGATCCCTACATTTGTAAGTTCACCAATGATGGGCATAATTTACACAATTAATTTAACCAACAACTGTTGGGTACAAACTTATAGTTATTTTATTGGTTAAAAATGTTACCCAACGGCTGGTTAAAGCCGTTAACCAACAGGTGTTGGTTAAAATATCACCAATAAGTCGAATTTGACATACGTGCCCAGTGTTGGTTAAGGTATTGGTTAATTTTTTAACCAACTGTTTTTAGAGTGTAGAGATCTGAATTACCACTTTCGTCCTGTCACGCTACCAATGTAATACTTTTGCAATGTAGTAAAACTAGATAACCTTAACATTTTCTGCGCACTTCGAGGGCACTATATCTGCGTTTGTTTCCTGGTAGACTTTTCTTTCACTCTTTTTTATTTCTTGCCAGAGGCAAAAGGAATATATGCAGTCACGCTTCAGTGGGGACACAACAACAATATGAACACATGAACTCTTCTGTTGCAGTTAGTTCTAGCTTCACCCTCATTTTTACTGGACTAATAGCCTAAGCCCCGCCTACATCGGCTGTCAATCAATCGTCGAAATTTCCGAGGAGGGGGATTGTCCGGGGAGAAAGACGTAAAGAAGGACATAGAGCGTATATGAGTGTGAAATATACACAACATTGTAATTAATAATAGTTAGAAGCATCTTTCTATATATTCTCATAAGTGTTTACGCCTATTACTTATAAGTTCTGTTACGTTGAAGGTTCTTTCCACGTGTTCAGTTCATGACGATTGGTTACAAATATGTTCTCGTTTTCTTTCTAGCATATCTATGTGATAAGCGTCGACTTTTGGGATTAATTTCAAGTTCTCTTTCTTTCTTTCTCGTTCAGCTTGTATTTTCCTTCCCTCTTGCCTCTTTTGCCATATATAAAGGTACCAAAAACAACCAATTTAATTCGTGAGGTAATGAATCACTATTATCTCATTGACAGTGGATATACAGATTTTCGTTCTTTTGAACTGAAATTTTTCCCAACTATTGCATAATTAAACAAGAGCAACTTGTCAAATAACTTCATTCTGGATAAAAGAGAACAAACAAGTGCTATGAGTAAACAATAAATTAACAAAATATATTACTCATAAATTTAGTGTGTTGAATACTACGAGTATTTTAACCGTATGCAATGATGGCTTCTCGGAATGTATTCCGGGTGCCCAACAACTCATTTCGCTAAGATATCGAATCGTCGTTTTCTTTTCCTGTCTAATATTTCTTGTTTTTATTTTCCAAGCTAAGTTTGATTGTTCTGCATACTTTAATCAGAATCAATAGCCACAAACTGCGTCTATACTGTAATGTCCGTTAAGCGTATAAACGATTTTGATGGTGACTGGTCAAATGTTGACGAACTATAGAGGCATTGACGTCGACAGCCAAGGTTAGCCTGGGGCAATTTATTAACGGACTTAACTAAATACAGTATAATAACATTATTGTTAGTCGCATATTTCTCGGGTACCCCTCCCTCTATTTGACCTTTTTTTTAAATACATTTCGATTATATTACTTATTATCTGCTGTCATGTATAAAAAAGAACCCGGGTTTTCAAGAAACTGTGTCAAATGTTTGTAAGTAAGATGCCATCCTTGTTGCATTCTTTCATAGTTACTACAACTATCAACCACTTCCCATCAGGCAAACTTCATGTTAATGAAAGAGGTTCAGACGAATACGTTGTTCTTCCAAAATTATAGTCGACACAGATCGTACCATCAGCAAAGAAAGGGAATTTATATGAATTCATTGAAAAAACTGTTAAATATATTTTATTTTACTATTTTAGTATCAGCGATCTTTCACGCGTGGCTACATTGATATTTCATGTTCTGAACACTTCCGTGCATGCGCACGAACCTTAATTTCTTCTAAAATACATACTCTCTGCTATTGGTTTCTATCGAGAGAAGACTACTCTGCAGAGCTAAGCATCGGTAATTATAACGCACGGCGTAAATATTGTAAGAATAAGATCCCTTTAACAATGGAGATTGTACATTTTTCTGATATTTTCTTTTTCCTATTGTTGCAGTTAATGTCTTTTTCCGAGTGTAGCGATTGTGATTTTAATTGTCAAGATGGACCAGCTATGAAATCGACAGACTGCTATTCGGTTGTAGGATGTGACTTAGCCTTTCGAGATATTTCTTTTTCATATCAATATATATATATACTTCGATTAGAGTTGAATTTCACTGAGATGGCCCACACCGGAGAAACATTTTGCTTACACTGAGTTCTTCAGGTCGGATTATAATCACACAGTCAATCGTTATTTATTTCAAGTAGAATATTCACACGGAGATTATCCATCGTACTTTGATTTTGATTTTTCAATCCTAAACCTCCAACCAGAAGATGCTGGAACCTACCATGTGTCATTGTTCGAGGATTACTATAAAATACTTCTCGTTCAACATACTTACCGTCTGTTTACCATTTATCATCCTCTTTCACCTCTCCTCTGTGAAAGGAAAAATCTTACTTTACATCCGAATAATGACTATAAATTTGAACTGACATGTTCCATTCCAGACGCATATCCAGTTGTAGACTTGCACGTTATTGAACCAAATGACTGTAGTTTTAAGAAGCATTATTCACGTGAAGGTACAGTAAAGATAATGTGTTAAAGATTTATATTACCTCGTGTAGTGGTAATTCAACAGTGGACTGTGTTGCTACTCAGGGACACTTAGACTACATGTCCATCACAGGTTTCTCTGATAGTTGTGCTTGGGAAGTTCCATAGACATATCCAGGTAGGACATACTGTTATCTGATATCAATTTCCAGCGTTTCAAGGTCAACGGTGTTTTCCTTTATTTATATCTCGTTCATGATTTTAGTGACAAAACACATGCTTTATATGAACAGGGAGGAATGGCTGGGGATAATACCGGAAATATTAGCCCAGTTACATGTTGTAACCGAACGGACCAAAATAATAGAGTTAACAGTCATAAATAAATTAATTACATTTATTACCCATCACTTAAATTATATTTCGTGGAAAAGTGATAATTTTAGTATCATGTCTTGAATAATTTCTCCATCGGTAGGGCTGCAAATATATGCACACAACCTCGTCGTCTTGACAGAATTTCACAATAAGGTCTGGTTTGCCATTTTTATCACGCTCAAGATCACTTCCGTCTCGTATTAAATATATGAAAATAATATACCAGTCTCAATATAATCACGGCAGATGACATCCGCTCTTTGATCTTATAAAATAATATATATAGTAACACTAGTGATCATATATAATTGTATCAACTTCTTGGAGTAACACTTTCATGCATTTTTTTGTAGGGTTACTAGTGTTACTTTTTTAAAACTGAATTAACATGGTTCATCGTTGACAAGACAAAGTCCTACATGGCAGAGCTACTTTAAAATAGCGCGCTGGTCCTCAAGAACTATATCATATAAATGAATGATGAACCGCCTTGATCAAATTACAATTTTGAATATACTTTTACCGATGGTAATAGCCATCAATGAGCATGTCTACAATACAAGTACAGCAAGGAGGTCGGATGTAGCTATCAGTCTGTACATTGTTATGTATTCTAATACCAATCTTGTCTTGCCTTACAACAATGTCGTATTTCAATGTTTTTATCCCACACTGAATCAAGTATCAGATACGGTATACGCATAAATAGTAAACTTGTAACAAGATAATTATTAAAGAACAGTAATACGCTATCAGTCTGTGCGAAATTATTAATGATAGCATCTGTGTGTTCTTATCTCGTTTTGTGGCATCTCAAAAACTCGATAAATATTATATTGATTTCATATGTAAACAGGAATTTTATATAGAGTATATAGCAGTGGCTCGAAATGTTCTTCCGGGAGTATTAACATTAACACTTTTTGCCTAATGCTTAAGATGAAAGTGTTTTTAACTTAGTCATGCGTTTGACGAGGTGTAGATGCATTTCCACAATGTAACGTCACATTGTGGAAGCATTCGTCAATTATTCTTAGCTCATTAAGGTAGAATGCTCACGGAGTTATGTTAAGTCTCATATTGCATGTGAGAGCATAGCCAGTTTTCATTACATTCAGTCCGTGTATTTTATTATACGAATGCATCACTTAAATATTATGACTTTAACGTAATATTGCCATATTTCGTTTCTAGCCCTACATTTGCGTCAGCAATCTTTAAGTGCCAATGACTTTTCTTGTATAATAAAGGTAAAGGAGGAATTGTTCGCTGTCAATAAACATTTACTTAAGTTAATGAGGATTACTTGTGCTACTTTCCTTGAGTTATAAAGGCCCATTTCACTTACTCCATCTTCAACCTTCAACGAGAGGATGTTTGTACTTTTCATCTATCATTGACTGATGATAACTCCTGCATTCTCTTTACAGTCTACCAGCCTCCTACACCTCTTGTTTGTGAAGGCCCCTCCTCATCTCCATCTGCATCATACCACGTCGTCCTATCTTGTTCAATAACAAACGGGTATCCACCGATAAATCTGGAAGTAATCAAACCCGAGGGCTGTGATTATCAGAAGTATTACACAGATAATAACGGAACTAAAGAGCTTTCAGTGTACGTTACTTCTTGTAATCAGAACTCAACCATTGGATGCATCGCTACTCAGGAACCGTTGGCGTCCCTTTCTACATCACAGTATACTGACAGATGTGAATTTAACATCTCTAGAACCGATCAAGGTTAGTCATCACTTACAGAAACACGTACAACGTATAGGTATTACATACTGTGAACGTTTAGGGGAAGCAAATTATTGGTATTCCCATGTTACAAATTGCATAATCTGGAGAATTATTTTTTTCAGTATGGTGTCATTGCGTACCCAAAAATTGTAATGAAAGACGGCATCCTAGGATTCATAGTTGGATTTAAAATATGAGCCTGCATAGAAGATACTCTTGACAAACTTTTAGAATACTTAAAGCTTGATGGTAATTCTCATGACGTGAAATGAAAAACGTGGTTGTGACCTAACAGTTCCTGAGAGGGGGGGGGGGATACGTAATGATCTCATGGGTTTGTTGTGAGATGGACGAGGGAAGATGCAAGTAAGATTCACCACAGCTTTAAAGGGATCTAGTACTCCCAAAATAATTAAAATATAGGTAACAAATAATATGGAAACATCATAGACTAAACTGTTTGGTGCTTTTGTCACAACCATTGACTAAAGGAAGCTGTATATTATGTTTTGTAATTTCTTTAGCATTGCAGTATTGGGAAACTACATCTCATGTGACCTTATCATTATGTAACTATGCAACACGCTCTAATCTTGCATGGAAGATCATCAAAATTTTAGTCTACTATCTCGTTAATCTAGCTAACATAGGATCATCAGAAAAAGAACAGACAGGGTTTAATTTTATTTATCCTAACAAGTCATATTTTGTTTAATATTATTTTGACGTGATTTAGACAGAGAGATCCATGATTTTTGATGTTCTACAAACAGAAATAACCTCATTTAGTTATATTAGTTTAGTTCCGCTTAAAACGAGAATCAAATGAAACCTTTATCTAGCTCACACAAGCTACCTTTCCAATCGAAGGGAAATTCAGGAAAAATGATTGGTGTAAACAATACTTAAGTTGTTTGAAAAAGTGCGAGTACTATTTAAAAGAAATAAGATGTTGTATCTCATTTTCACTCGAAACACTTATTTCGGACGGTATGCGGACGTTTTATATGCTGATTTTTCATTCGTTTGAAGTAAGTAAGCAATTTTTACCATATTATAGTAAGAAAACTATAAAGTAAAATTATTGCTATAGCTGTTTTCCTACAAATAGTAAAACTGTTCACGAAAGTAAGTTTAATGCTAATCGATCAATGAATTACAATCACCGCATTAATATTCTTATTGAACACATAGGTTCAACAAAAATCCAAAGAAAGTTTTCAAAAGTGTAGTGTATCGATTAGAAAGGATTCATTTTCATAACTTCTAAAAGCATTTAAACACAAGTTAATCCACTTTACTTTTCTTAAAGAATCTTTATTAATGCCATTCGTGAGAAATGTAATTCCAACGTCTTGGAGCTTGTTATGCTTTCCATTGTGAAAGTAAAACCCAGAAGTGTAATTCTCTTTTCTAATATCTCTGTTTTTCCTACATACAGGCAAACAAGTTGAATAGTTTGTTTTGATTCGAGGAGGAAATTACTTCATTCAATGATTGTTTCTTATTACTACAAGGTCAAACAATGTTAAACAACGAAACAAAAACACGATGTTTTTATCTTCCTTTTATGATCAATTAAGTGAACGACAATTGTATCAGACAAACAGAGATTTTTCTTTGAAGGGGTTCTTTTCAACACATTCCTGGTAAAACAACACACGAATTCACTTTTGTTATTTAACATTTCAACTCTCGGTTTGCCATTTATCTCAAAATGCAATAATTTTTATTTATTTTCTTTTCTTTAACCAGACATCGTCGGTTGTAACTTTCATCGATTTGACGGACCACATACAAACAAATCAACATATTGCTATGTTGTTTGCCGGTGCTCTTAAGAAATGCGCTAAGCAAAATCCAAAATGTCACCAAACCCTACACACAGTAACTAAACTTTCAGCAACGGATCAATCCAGTAAAATACAAAACTCTGCCCTACTGACCATGATCGGTCACCAGTAATAATGTCCGAAAAAGCCTTGTAATATGTAACCTACAATGTACAGATCGCCATACATCGGTCGGATGACGATTCTGTGCGGACAGCTCGGTCAAACAGATTGTTCTAATATGATCTTCTAAATATAAGAAGGCCGAGACAAATCCACAGAAGGCTATTGGTAACGCAATGTTTCAATAATGCTAACAATAACATCAGATGGCATACTACGTTGTGGTTCCGAGTTCCGTAACATATTTGGAACCCAACGACGCACATGCAAGCCACCCCAAAATCTGCAAAAACACGAATATGGCAAACCTTCATTTTCTACTGCTACGAACAGTTGCCTTATTTGATAGTTTGCTGTTTGCTGGGCAAATATACCACACCCGAATCCCCAGTGACGAAAGTCTGATATAAAACCACCCCTTTAAAAAGTTCTGTTTTACCAGACCAAATGAAGTAAAAATTTGACAATAAATGGACTCCAACCATTTTACGCGGGTTCTGTTACATAATTCCTCAACGGAATCACATGAAGTCGACCTCTTCAGAGAGGGCTCCCGACCTCATCAAACCAGGACACGATTTCAAAGAGACCGAGTCACTGTTCGACAGACTGGTGGAATCGTCTGTCGGAGAGGTTACGGGAAGCGAGTGACAGTAGGGTGATCTGCTGGGTTCGTTAAGGGATCAGTATCAACAAGGGATACATAGTGGGCACCGGGACCTCCACCTGTTTACCCTGTCTAAAGCCGTTTGTAACTGGAAGTAGAGCATATCCCATTGCCGGCTGCTCGTCGCGTTTCGCCTTTGCTACATACGACGAGGGGCAGGCGCGAAAAACATAGCCCTCCATTCCACACTGCGAGCAAACCTACCTCGTTTGGGTAATTTTTTATTGGTGCAAAAATTCAATTCGACGAAATCTTGTATCTAAGCAAAATTTCCAAATGTATAACATTTTACAAAGTTAGTACATATGTTATAAACAAAAGTACGTCATGTTAAACTCACAAGAACATGCATCCAAGTGCGGTGAAGTTAATCGACTTACGTAGTTTGGTTGATGATGTTAATATATTTGTGCATCTTACTGTCATATCTGCAGACACGAAGAAAATAATGACGTTGGTGATGATCGTAATTGCCGTAATACTCGTCGTCTTTTTGATAGCCATCGTATATGTCTACAGGTAAGCACAGTTAAACGCTATACATCTACAGTAAAAAATAGTTCAACTATGATTGTAATTACATATAAGTACATTCAAAGTATGCCTTGTATATGTGTATCACTAATTTACATGAATAGATGATTAATACTATTTTATGTACTTTGACGTTCATTATCCAGAATAATTTACATGATTATGCTATGATTGACGAATTATCTTTCCGAACATGTGAATGCATATATTTTCAGTCTATAATAATTATCATAAAGTTTATAACATTGTGAGTTTCACACTGGCTGCCAAATGCTTTTGAAAAGTTATACCCTTATGCGGCCTTTTGGCTAAGATCATGTGTAGTTTGGTTTCGGTTCCCTTTCGAGGGGAATGGTGATGCACACCTGACGATGATCACACAGTCACAGTCCCGATACAAGGGGATTGGGGTTGAGAGCGGATCAGTCGTTCGGTAGTTTGGTTTTCTTTGCTGGGCTACTTTTTCTTAAAAAAGTACCCTTATGCGGAAGATAATCAGGTTGCAGGTGATTTTCGCCGTTTATCTGGGTTGCCTTCTACGGGCGCTGGTAAGCTGGGGAGGGCAGTTTGTTTTGTTGCGGGCAGGTCGTCCGTTTGTAGCACTTTGAATGTTCGGGTGGGAGGTGGTAAGCCTTTTGTTTCTGGCTTGTTTGGGCTGTGAGTTCTGTTTATGAGAGGCGGTTTGATTCTCAGTGCCGTTTGGCCGTGATGTTTTGGTTCCCACAGGACGGGTCACGTAAAAAGTACAATGCGATGATGTTTGATACGATTTGAAGCGGAGATTATCTATTTTACTTCCATGATTTTTTTTTTTTTTAAATCCTAAACCTGCAACTAGAAAACGGGACAACATAATTAATTCTCTGTTATTAACGCAACTAGAAATCAATAATACGTTGTTTGGCTGTAGATATTACTTCCCCTTTACAAATGTTTCATTTTCATAAAAAACATTATATAGTACTTAGATTAGTGTTGAAACTCATGGGGATGACTTACACCGGAGACAAATCTGATCGCAGTGTTGCGTACAATCGGCTGTTTTTCGGAGATATATCTTAGATTCAAAGATTATATGCTCGGGGAAGAACACTCACACAGTGATTATGATCATTTTTTCTTGTTTCTTTCAAACCTACACCTTCTAAACTATTTTAAAAGGAAAATGCACTTTTTTCTCGAGAATATTGTTTTTTTTAATAATGTCAAGATGGATCAACTATGGGATCAATATATTGTTATTCGCCTGTCTTTCTGTTTTGTGGCCTGGTCTTTCTACATATTTAATAAATACATATTACATAGTACTTAGATTGTGAGTTGAACATCACCGAGATATCACAGAGCGGCTACATATCTGTTCGTTCTTTTGTGTACAATTAAGTGTTCCTTTCGTGTTGAAACTCATGGGAATGACTTACACCGGAGACAAATTTAATCGTAGTGTTGCGTACAATCAGCTGTTTTGGGATGTTAATCATAGATTCAAGCGTTATGCATTCCAAGTAGAATACTCACATGGAGTTTGATTTTTGTTTGATAAGAATGGGCTGGTTGGCTAGTGCCGTTTGGTACTGAGAGACACTCACGTGGAGATTATCCATCGTAAGTTCACGATTTGTTTTCAATCCTAATTAAACTAAGGTTTTATCATTTACAAATTTTCCATTTTTCTGGTTTATTCTTCGATTTGTTACTGCTAACGACATTAGCCAGATAAATGTTTATATTTTTATTGTCAAGGATGACCAACCATCAGATCAACAGTTTTTTCTTTGGTTGTAGGATGTGAGTTTTTCTTTCCATATTAATATTATATAGTACGTAAAATATAATTAAACGAATTTAGGTAGTTCAATGCTAATGTTTTGACGGAACGGGCCATTGTAAAAAAAAAAAATTGCGGCAACATCGTTAACGCACAGCCTAAATGCAGTCGAATATTTATTGAGACGCAATCTTGCAACGTAATGATTTAACATTTTCTATATTATTCCTCGTATTTTTCCGGCTAGCGTCATTTCCAAAGGGAACTTATTGTTGTTTTTATAGTGAAGATAGATCAACTATCAGGTCAACCTGTTCATTGCCTTCTCTAATATTTCTTCTTCATATAAATATCATAAAGATGTACTTACATTTGAGTGGAATGTCACCGAAGTGTGCACACCGGAGAAATATCTGTCCGTACTTTTGTGTACGATGGAAAGTCTTTAAGCTATGAAAGGCATGGTAGTTAACGTACAACGTATAAAACCATTTGAAGATTCTTGTGAACTGGAATAATCCAATATGGAGTCTTCCCGTCTTCCTGGTTAATTTTTCGAAATGTTCCTGATAACGTTTCACGAAGGCACTGAATGGATTTTTCTTGTCAAGATGAAGCAACTATCAGATGAAAATATTGTTTTCGGGTTGTTGGATACTGTGACTTTCTCTTTCCATATGATTTCACTGTCATACAAATATTATTAAGTACTTCGATTAGAGCTGACAATACCGAATTGTAACGTATCGGTGACGTATCTGCCCGAATATTTACTGATGAATCATGGATTCAATAGTTAGTGATACCAAGCAGAGTCATAAAACTTGGACTTGTCCTTCGTATCTGCAAGATTTGGGGTTTTCAATCTTAAACATTTAACTGTAAAAATTGCAGTATATGTCTGCGGGAACGTTAACGCACAGCTTAAAGTTGGATATATGTTGAACTGAAATCTTTATATATCGTTGATTTTATGAAGTTAACGAAAGTTCTATAATGGAAAGGCTTCTATGTTGATGCGGGATCTAATTGGGGTCCACTAATATACAATCATTTCAAGTGAATATATTATTATATTGAGTACACTTGGAACTGTCATCAATACGCTTATCTAGAATCAAAGTATATGAGATAAGGGGCTTAGATGTGACTATCACCTTGTGAACGTTGGTAATAGGATTTTCAAAACATACATTGTAAAGTGTTATAAAGTTAATCGTGTCTTGCCTTATAGCATTTCCATAGTTAAGGTCCCCGTAGACTATTATACCAGATGAAACATTTCTAAAGGTAAACTAATACGTGTATGAAGTACCTTTGATCATCCAATACAGCTGCGTAAACTGAGAGTGAGAAACAGGCGTCAATCAAACCTCTGAATATTGTTCACATACTGATTTAAAATCATATGATAATACTTATATAATACTTACATAACCAGTAAAGTGGTATCAAATGATACCTGTATGTTTGGATCTTATTACCGTTGGTTAGCCCAAACAGCTGCGTTAGCTAAAAGTGAGAAACAGGCGTTAATGAAGGTTCAGAATATCATTTTTACTGTTATTTGGCTTTGATTTAATTGAACTATGTGTGTATTGTAGACACCTCTGTGATGTAACAGAGGTTCACAAGCAATAGTGTTATTTTTAATGGACATTCGATTTGTTTGATGAAGAAATCAGGTAAAAGCATGATAATGAACGTCAGCCTCATGTTCTCCAAGAAAGCTTTTACTATTACATTGAATATGAGAGAAAAATACAAAGACAATTATCGATCATTCAGTAACAGAGGGGAAAGTCAAGTTAAACTGCTTTAACGTTAATAGTATATTATTTCCTGGGTAAGTGAAAATATTAATGACACCTAATGTAATTATGTGTCATCCTCGTTAATCGATAACACCTATTTATGAGAGTTCATATGCTGATTTAAACAAAGTTTCTATTTATACGCAACTGTCATTATTTTCATATTTATATTCTTTTACAGAGTAATCATTGCAATTGTAATAAAACATTAATCCATTAACCCTGTAATAAACACAATTTAACTTGTGAACATTTCCAATGCGATTCTTGGGATAAAATACTTTCAATATATATCAAATGAGTATGTTCTGAATTATGAAAGTAAAACCCGGAAGCAGAATACATCTCTTTATTACCTTTCCTGCGAAAACAAGTTAAATTACCCAAAACTGTTGCAATCAAAAAATGAAGTCACTACATTTATTTATTCTACAAGATTGAACAATGTTTCAATAAGAAACAATGAATATCCACTTGAGGTTATAATTATTTAATCGAATATAAACTATCATAAGCTATATCTCTACAGAAAGAAATAGTTAAATTGTTAAATGTAAAAGAATTGAAAAGAACATTCCAAATTAAGTGTATCGCATTACAAGATAATCACAGAAGAGAAAATGATAGCATTTTATATATAATATACATTTAAAAACCCATCCTTATAGTAGAATACTGATATTGACAATTACAAATGTATATAATATATCATAGTTAAGGGCTTGTAAATGTTCCCATGGTTCTGAAAATATCATTGTTAGTATTTGTAGAAAACCATATAGCCAACCATTTGGTGTTCAATGTTTTTCTTATATATCATCATTTCTGATCATATTTTGCTTTAAGAGACGTTTTTGGTATCGTCGGGCTAGCCATTAAGTTCAACTGGCTCACCAACTTTGAAAAAAAGATTGTTGTAAAAGAGAAACTTACTACAGAGAGAGAACATTTATATAGATAAATGCAAAAGAATAAAATTATTCAGGGTAAATCAAACAATATGCTAATTGATTGAGGTGACTAGGGCTGCTGAGCCTAGTTAAAGGAAACATATAGAGTAGTAGTCCAAAGAGGGCATATAAGAGAGGAGAATCAATAAAGATAACTGGAAAAAAGAGGAAGAAGAAAAAAGTTCTTTGAATGCAAAAATTGATCTCGCCCCGTCTATCGTTCCTATCATCTACAGCCATGCAAAACAAGCTGTAGTGAGCCAGAAAATATACACGAGGAACATAACAAGACTGGTTATAGAAAACTATATGATGTACGTAATTAAGGGGACCACCCTATTAGTTTTCAGATCTACGAAATTTGCGCAGAAAATTGTATTACACGGTATGCGAGGCCAAGCTCCCGCCGTATATGCTGATAGTCTCAACCAGTCGGGTATTCACGTAATATGGTACACCCGAAAAATGTGTCGTATGTTATATATGAAATCATAACAATAGATTATTAAATTTGAAATGTAGAACTGTTTAGTCACAGAAATAGAATCAATATCCGAATAAGAATGCTACAAGAACACACAGACACACGCTTATTATTGAAATAAGTGTAACACATGCGATCTCCTACTTTAAGGGAACAAGAACATTTAATAACACATACGATATCTACTCTTATCACCCTAAGAAATATGCGGTTAGAATTTTATAAATTCCTCTGTTATATAGTGGTACAGCGCCATCTGAAACGTAATGCTTATGGGCATGGTTACTTGACTAGTTTAAGTTTTAATTAATTGTATTTTATTGATTAGCATATATAAACAAACTTCGTTCGATCTGACATATCATACTTTGACAACGGTACGGAGTTGTTTCTCATTAAGAAGAAATACATTACAAAGAATAAATGACAGCTATTGCAATTTAATGGGACTACGGTGTACACTTTGACGTTCTCTTGATGTTTTTTGGCAGTCATCACATGGTGTCCTGTCACAGCCTTGTATTTAATTCATTACTGCTTCGTAATGAATTAAATTCGATAGGAAACCTCGACTTCGGGCCATTTAAAATATATACAGAATTGTTTCGGATCACATTGCTATAACAGGCGTTTAAAGTGGCAAAGATGAGAGGGAGTGTACATGGGAGGGAGAGATTGTAAAGGGGCAGGAGTATGTTTCTTGCCACCATTGTTCAGCACGGCATGTACTCCACGGAATTGTTGGATCATTCCACTTTGTTATTGAATTATTAGAAAATAACACTAGCCAACCAACATGGTCGAATTTTTGTTCCATATACCTCTATCAAAACGATTCAATAAACTTGCAGAACAGGACAATCTGCAGAACGTATTGGATAATACACATAAAATATCATCACTAAGCTATTTCAAGATGGCTTTTAATTATTATTTTCTTAATTCAAAAAGGGAAAACAATCATAATGTAATAAATGTTACAATTGACTAATCAAAGCCTTTTTTGCTTTCACATAATAAGTTAACTAACTCTATACGAATGACTTTGGTCAGAATGAATAAAATACATACGACCCAACCCTTCCGGTTTATACGCGGACTATTCCAACCTGCCTGTATAAAGACACAACATGGTGCATCTAATGGTTCCAAACCAATAAAAGGGGATATTAATATTTACTGTAGGCCCCGCCATTTACTGCATCATCAAGCCAATCTTGCGATAAGCTAGTAAGCCGACCGATGATCGATACCGAACCATATTCTCTTGATACAAATCTATTAAATATTCGAGACAAAATTTGTTAGTTTGTATTATAGCTTGATTTACAATCACAGGAGACTGCTGCAAAGAAAGCAATTATCAATGGAAATTGGTCAGGTGGTCAAGATCATTCCATGGTGAATAGTTATAGATGGTGTATGATGATATTCCATTCCGGGCCAAAGACACGACCTCTTATGGAAATCCACCCAATGTACATGTCTTGATCAGTTTGTACTGTGAATAAGAGACTACCTATAATCAGTACCAAATGAAGTATGTTATAACACCATTGCACATGTTAAACCTGTCAGCAGACGCTACTGTGGAAAAATTACTAACAGACGAATTCAATACTCAAAGGCTATTTTCAACTCATGACTGGTTAAGATTCTAAACAACATACTGTTGTTATTTAATTAATAAATATACCTTGTTGAGATATTTCATGCGTTCTGCAGTAAAGTGATATCCACTATCTGTTAAAATGTGGACGAAATCATGGCGAAACCTTTAGAATATTCTGGTAAATCCAGTCAATCAGTATGCATAGGAATGTGTGTTTAGTATTTTCTGTTTGTAAGTCCTTTTCAGTAGCAACTGGTCATAAATGTAAAATGATAACACACATCAGTTTTAACTGATTAACGGCTCTCACCTTTACCAGTTTTACCTGATAAAGTCATGAGAATCGTCTGGAAAATCGTATAAAATGAGCCATGCATTTAACTATGTTGGTTATAACCAAAACCTTAGTTCCCCTGTTACACACTTGAGTGAAGAAAGGTTATTGAATAAGCCAGAGGACACAACCCAGTGATCCAGTCAGGATCTGAATATGTAATCCTTATAGTATATTAACCAATGTATCACAGACGCTCTCTATTGATCATATTACATGATTGCCAAATCTACCAATCAAAATAAAACGCAATTAACACAAATCTAGAAAAAAATATTAAAGAAGCTTTACTGTTTCAAATGGTATCATCTGAAATGACGTAACATAGTCATGATTTATTAGGAATGGATCATTGTCATGAACGAAATCTCCACTTTCTAACCACGTCATATTTGCCGGGTTGTTTCGGCTATTATTATTAAATAGCCATCAAACTCGTTGAAATGTGTTTTCGTGGGTGGGGCGGGGGCAGGGCTGAAGAGAGACAAATTTACCCCTTTTATAGATTGGAGGGGGCAGTCGTTATTCCCCGCCCTTTACTTGTGTATCTGGTTGAGTTAGATAGTATCTATGTAAAATTCACGAGACTCGACTATCAATTGCATACTTTACGCTTAACGCATGCTTTCTTACAAAACAAGCAAAGCAGACAGAGGGAATTCAATACATGTTTGACTTGCATGTATAAATAAAATCATCCGAGCGATTTCCATAGCCTTATATCCATTACCATAACCAGTTAAAAGGTTATGAAAATACTGCAGACAACAGCAGACTTCCTTCTCTCGAAACTACAAGTTAAATTAATTATTATTGTCACGTAGCCATAATTTCTTTTCTTTTTTAAAATCATTGTCAGTCTGGTCATTTTCATTTTGAATCAACACATATATTATTCAAATGAAAACACACACATGTGCACATGCACGGGTGTTACTTAGGAACGACTCCTTGTTTTGATACATAAACAGCGCTCCTCGCTTTACAGACAGATGCGCGAAGTGTTGCAATAAATTAAACATATTTACTTTGAATATAATTGTCACATCACCGCGATCTATCGATATGGGCTTTGTACCTGTTTTACATTGTTTTTTCATTTTTCTAATCACTTTGTCATTTCCCGAAGATATTGATTGTGATTACCACTGTCAAGATGGCCCTACAGTAAATTCAACAGACTGCTATGTGGTTCAAGGTTGTGACTTATCGTTTCGAAATATTTCATTTTCATCTATATATAGGCAACTTAGATTAGATTTGAACTTCACCGAGCTGGCTACCGATGATGCTGTTCCTCGAACTCCCTTTCTTTACTCTGGTACGTTCCGGTGGAATGAGGATCATACCTATGATCGTTATATATTCCAAGTTGAATTCCTGTATTGTGACCACATGGATTGCTATTTTAGCTTTAATTTCTCAATCCTAAATATCCAACTAAACGATGCTGGAACATATCAAGTTCACATACAGTCTACAAACAGTGACTGGACTGGCGGCCCGACTGTATTGCGGCAACACACATACCGTCTATTTGGTAAGCCTTACCTAACATTTATCTACTCATACCCAGTTATGTATGACTAAAAGCCATCGAGTGTTAGAGACATGTTCAGAGTAACCAAAATCATGGAAACATCTGGCAAACGTTACTGTGAATTTTAATATTTTTGTACATGCATTGATATAAGAAGTTACTTTGATTGAAAAAAGGGGCAGAAATATCCAAGTGATTAGCTGTTCTCGAAAAACCATAGTGTTAAATGAGAAATGACTCTAACCTATTCGCTAACAAGGATGACATCATGTGTCTTTTCGTTTTCTGAAGTGAATTTGAACATATTTGCACATTATAGAAATACCATTATATACTGATGGTTATTAGGTAAGGTGGGTTAGAGGACATTCGAAATAGAGACTGTTGTTCAGTTCTTTGACAAAGTTTTACATATTCTTTGAAAACGAGGTGTGCATAGTTAATATAAATTACCTGACGGCACAATGAACAATGCGATTAATTATATTCAATGAATTATTCAATATGTAAGGGTGAAGGATTCTACCAAAAAAAGGAATGGAAGGTAAAAAAAAGGTCTCACCATTATAAGTGCGTTTTACTAATCTTCCTACCATATGAATCCACGACCCTGTTGTATTTAAACTGTGATCAAGTAACACTAAAAGTAATTCGATGCAGATGATCGAGAACCATGAATATATTAATTTACCTTCATGTGAAATATAAAGCCAAAAAACAGAATAGTAACTCCGGATTTTGTGTTAATACCTCATATGGAAGATGTTATTTTAGCCGTCAATTGACGATGTGTTGTTATCTACACTGTTCCATCATATTTTGAATTCACTCGTTCGGTCACCAGAGCAGATTAAAGTAGAATGCTCACGAATTCAGTTTTGTTCAATGTTTCACGTGAGAGCTTCATCACTTTCAGGTATACAGTCATTCCGTTTCATGAATGTTTCACTTTAAAATGATGAAGATAATGTATATATGTTTATGCTCTGTCAGTGCTTCATTTCAAGCTCCACGTTCAAGCTCAAGCTCCACGTTGCATTCTCATTTTCTGTTTTTCTCAGTCTAACTCAGTATGAAAGTATATTAATGACATTCGTTACATACTCAAATTTGATTTGATGTTACTGTAGGGTACTGTTCCAAAAGCCACGTAAAAGCATTAAATTAATAGCGAGAACACAAAATGACAACAAACGATTCATACACACACACACTCACCCTTCAACAAATATGTTTGTCATTAAATAAGAATGTTATATTAAATCATTAGCCTACTTCCTAGCTAATATAACTGCTCAAATTAAATAGAAAAACAAAGCGCCGTTTAAAATTCGAAACGCACTCGTGCATGCATGTTGTCATGTCGGAAATATGTTTTCCAGTCATGCAAAGTTGAAAGCAATCGTATTGTAACAAAGATCACTTTCTATCTCTCATAAGAGTTTTCAAATAAATGTTGGCACAAACGCACGTCTGCGACGTTGGACAAACAAAAAGTCGTTCACAATTTAAAAATGGATGGTTGCATTGTTTCAAAGTTCTTTCATCTTACCATCTTCCTGGTATTAGATACTTGTAACGTAATCGGCTGTTACTACCACTGCACAGAAGGACAAACAGTAAATTCAAAGGAATGCTACGCTATGCTAGGCTGTGACTTCTCGTTCCCGGATATTGCTGTTAACACAGATCATATTGAAGTGGAGATATATAGTAGATATAGATATATAAATGGTTTACGAGTTGCTATGAACTTTACCGGACGTACCAATGGAGACGTTCCCTCTAAAGGAACTTACTCATACAACGGCATACAAAGAAGACAGAATCAGACAGTCATTCGATATTTATTTCAAGTAAAACTAGAATATATGAAGGAAGATCTATCCCACTACTGGCCTGAAGTTACTAAGGTTGATTTCTCTTTCTCCATCTTAAACCTTCAACGACAGGATGCTGGTACTTATCATCTGTCATTGACTGATGCTGACTCCCCGTATACTCTTTACTCTCATCACACCTATCATCTCTTTACAGTCTACCAGCCTCCTAGCCCTCTTGTTTGTGAAGGCCCATCCTCATCCCCATCTGGCTCCTACCACGTAACTATATCTTGTTCGATAACATACGGGTTTCCACCGATAAATCTGGAAATGATTGAGTCCGACGGCTGTGATTTTCAGAAACATTACACGGATGATAACGGTATTCAAGAGCTCTCTATTAACGTTACGTCTTGTGATAAGAACTCAACTGTTGGATGCATCGCTACACAGGAAACAATGGCGTCCCTTTCTGCACCGCAGTATTTGAACAGATGTGAATATAACATCTCTAAAAGTAATCCAGGTGAGTCTTTTGTCATTTATTTTATTAACCGTGTACGCAAATGCTTTGAAAGAAAAAAAAATAGTCTATTCATCATTCTTAAAGTCATCGCCTAACATATAAAAATACCCCAACCCCTTTAGAAAATGTTTCAGACTAAGAACAGTTTCAGAATACTAAATCGCACCAACACAAGCAATGTACCTTTCTAACTGCTAGTTCACTGTTATTGTTAAAGTACAAAATCTTAACCCAATATGACTTATAGTTCTTTCAAAGTTTTTCTTTGCACGCGTTGCTCCGAAGTCCGTGGGCTGATGGGTATGGTCGAGGGCAGAACCTATAGTCATTAAAGCATGGTGTAGTGGCTTAGTTGAAGCAACATGTTCTTGTAAGGAAATTGGACTGCTGTTATTTCAGTGGGTTTTGGTGTGTATCGAATCTGTGAAGTTATAGGGCAGGGGTTCCTAACCTAGGCTGCAGGAGCCCCCAAGGGGTGCGCTAGTCCGTCCCAGTGGATTCGTGAGACGTTTATGAAGGTCAAAACTTTCTGTTGAACTAAAATCTTATATATCATATAATTTAGTAATGTACAAAAGTCGTACCTATCGACAAACTCTTTTTGCGTTCCATACGTTGCCATGGTAGTACCGTAACGTGTGTGAAAGGTGATCGATGCGTGATACCATTCGTGATCGGATCTTGAAGTTTCCAATTAAATATTTGTTCATCTCTTTTTGTATTCATTCAAATGTTATACTATGAATTTGATCTTTGGGTTTGTCTCTGCTGGTCGGTAGGCGTATTTACTTGTTTTGGCTCACTTGAGTTTTTCAGAGTAAGCTGGTTTGGTAGTGCCGTTTGGCCGTGACGTTTATATTCCCGCAGGGCGGGTCACGTAAAAATTATAATATATTATATACACTTGTAATAGTCATATGTCAGTATTCTACCATAAGGATCGGTTTGTAAAAATGTATATTTTATATTAAATGCTATCTTTTTCTCTTCTTTGATTATCTTGTCATGTGATACACTTGTAGAATAAAGAAAGTGATTTTATGTTTTGATCGAAACAGTTTTGGGTAATTGAACTTGTTTTCGTAGAAAAGGCGATATAGAGACTTATTCTGCTTCCGGGTTTTAATTTCCTAATTCAGAGCATACTGATTTGAAATATATTGAAAGTATTTCTTCTTACCAATGGCAGAATACTGACATATTACAAGTATATATATAATATATTAAAATTTTTACGTGACCCGCCCTGCGGGAATCCAACGGCACTACCAAACTAGCCCACCGACCAGCAGAGACAAGGATTAAAGCAAGTGCAATTTGAACTTAAACGGGTAATCAAGGAATGGAATGCCGGTTATCGTGACAAAATCGAAGGATATTTCACTGACAACAATATGAAGCTTGTCTGGGAGGGCATGAGCCTTATGAGCGGATACACAATAAAACCAACTTTTGCCAACTACCTGCTGCTACAGTCGATTATACAAATGAATTATTTTAATAACCATTTTGACAATTATGATTTTTCTACTGAGCTTATTAATCTGCAAGGACTGCTGACTGATTTTAACTGCAACCTAGTGGTAACTGAGAACGACGAACGTTGTCAGTTTTCTAAGTTACATTCATCAATCCTGCCAGGCCTGATCATCTCTCATCACAGGTATTAAAACATTGTATTTTCACTATTGTATACAATCGGTCTTTTAAGTTTATATGTAATACCTTTTCATAAAAAAATCAGTAATATCATTGTTTGAATGACTTGCGCCCTGTAGCACTCACATCCATGCCAATGAAGGTATGTGAGCGTTTATTTTTAAAACAATTTAAACCTTTAGTAGCTCATTTTCTAGACCCTTTACAATTTGCATACAATGCTGGTCGCAGCTGTTAAGATGCCATCCTTGTGATCCTTGACAGGCATTCTGGAAGATCACACATACAGAACATTCTGGTAATTCTGCACGGGTTATTTTTTTCGATTTTTCTTCTGCCTTTAATACTATTCAACCCCATAATATATAAACTCTTGAAAATGGACATCACCGATGGTTTAATTAAATGGATTATGACGTATCTTACCAACCGTAAACAGTTTGTGAAACTTTGTCCCACCTGCCGTTCAGATACTATTATGTACAATACAGGGTCCCTCAAGGGACTGTCCTGACTCCTTTTCTTTTTCGTTAGTAAGACAGAAGGAATCATGTTGACAACATCATTAAAAAAGCTGAAATAGTAGAGGGGGGGGGGTCTCAGTCTGCTGTTGATTTTGTCTAACAGTGTCTCCTGCAGTCCAAGCCCAACTCCGTTTGGGACGACTGTAGTCAACCATATCATGTTCAACTCCATGATAGATTAACAGAGGGGCATTGGTAGAGTAAGACTTCCGCAACTTAAGACTGACTGGCACCACAGTTCATTTATCTCTCGTGCAATGAAACTTTACAACAGCAATTTGAGTCGTTAGGTGGTTGCCTAGTCCTTGGATGGGTAGGTTCTCTGTCTTAAACTATTTAACTTGATCTAACCTCCTTTAGTTATTAATTGTAATATGAATATAGTTTTGTGTATATGTTTGTATTTCTTATAATGGGCGAGTATCGAAATTTCCGATTTTATGGAGCGAATCATCACCCACTGGAACATTGAAAGGACGACCAGCACGCAGCGAAACAGAACACCCCTCCACAGCGTCCAAAGGGCAGCTCCAGATGAACGGTGAGAATCGCCTTGAACCTAAAAGCGAATGTCACACTTCACCGCCTGCCAGGACTGCCTGCCAACTGGCAAATTTCCCCCTAAAAACTATATCGCATCTATTCAAACAATAGGAGCAATGCCCAAAAATATGAGCAGTACCCTCTAAGCTGCCAAAGCCGGTCCCTGGGCATATTCCGTCACCCAATCGCCAAAAATACCTTTTCAGATTGGTCACCAAGGCAAGATCGCGGAGCCTGCAACAATTAAGCCTCGAATGCACCGAACCCATACTTCGGCAGAATGACGTCCCTGTACAAATATTGCAATCAAGGAGCTATCCTTTGAATCATCTTGAGAACGATTTTCCGTTCGATTGCTAAACAGCGCCATCCGCTGCACATATAGCTTGATTTCAGTTTTGCTTGTACCGCGTTCATGACATAAACATAGTTACAGAGCATAAGTCTCATATTTATTTACGATATGGAAGTTTTGTCTGTGGTACTTTACTCGTTCATGTTTCTAATCAAGTTTTCACTTTCTGATCACATTGAGTGTGATTATCACTGTCATGATGGACCTACAGTAAATTCAACAGACTGTTATGTGGTTGTAGGTTGTAATTGTACAAAATTTGCCTTCAAGGCCCTTTCCCGCAAGGAACTGTGAACAAGGGCCGGCCGTGACAGGTCAACATATACAGCAGGTCAACACACGTGACGCCATCTGCATATTACACCCCTTAACCTTTTTGTTATTTAAGCAGTTGTTTGTAGCGGTAACTGACCCAGGGTTGCCTTGTTCATATTTTTTACGTTTTGGGGGCGGTTTGCACCTGCGTAGATGGGTCCCGGCGCTGTTTAGCAACAGAGAACCGCATAGTAGTACTCCAAAACAGGGTGGTGCGTGTCATTTGCTCCGCTCTGATTGAGTTGCCCCCTGTTGACCTGTCACAGCCGGCCCTCGTTCACAGTTCGTTGCAGGATAGGGCCTTGAATGCAATTTTTGTCCAGGGACGTCATTTTTGCCGAAGTATGGCGTTCGGTGCATTCAAGGCTGAATGGTGGCAGGCTCCGTGATCTTGCATGGAGAATTGCACACGGTGCCTTGGTGACGAACCTAAAAAGATACCATTGGCGATTGGGTGATGGACTGTGCCCGAGGACCGGCTGTGACAGCTTAGAGAGTACCGCTCATGTTTTTTGGCATTGTTGCTTTGTAGTTAACTTATGGGAGTGGTTCCAGACCTGGACCGACCGTGTTACGCGAGACCGTTCATGGTCGGTAGGACAGGCCTTTATTTTATATGGGGTAGACCCTCCAGTTTGTTCGGTTGCTGTTTTGCATCGCATTATTTTTGTTTGCTCTATTGTAAAAAAACATGTTCGGCGGAATAGATGTGATGTGGTTTTTAGGGGGAAATTTGCCAGTTGGCAGGCAGTCCTGGAGGCGGTGAAGTCTGATATTCGCCTTCAGATTGAAGGCGATTTTCGCCGTTTATCTGGGCCTGCCTTTTTTGGACGCTGGTGTGCTGGGGAGGGGTTTTTCGTTTCGCTCCGTACTGCTCGTCCTTTTGTGGTTTTTTGAATGTTTGAGTGGGGGGTTGGGCGTTTTGTCTCTGCAGGTCCGCGGGCGTATGTTTTATTGGCTCGCTTGACCTGAGTTTCGTTTTTCAGAATGGGATGTTTCGGTAGTGCCGTTTGGCCGTGACGTTTTATATCCCGCATGGCGGGTCACGTAAAAAGCACACCCCTGTCGCACCTCCATCTCTACGTTATAAACCTCTGAACAAAACCCAATTACGATAACAGAAGTTAAATTGTTAAATTACAAAACAGAAATCCATATACGGAAGTTTCGGTGCAACTGAAACGTTTCCATTACATTCATTAAAAAAACGATCACCATGTCAAAGGCATACTAAACAAGAACATTTAAGAACGCATTGTCGATCTACTTTTTATCTCCTAAATTCAATAATTTCTTCTGTGATGTAGTGGTACAGCGCCATACAACGCTAGCATGCTAAGGAGCACCTGCTACTACATATCACTACATATCACTACATATCATTATCCAAAACATTTACGATCAAATGTAACAGGGACAGTATATTTATAGCATTCTATCAACTGTTTTAATTCACAGTGCTCAATGTTCTGCATTGAAATAACCCTCGTATTCTTTTGAACGGCCCAATTTTTAACGCCTATTCTCATCGCTGAAAAAAAAAAAGAGAACAAATGCATCGCTTAGACGAAATTGAGAAAAATTAATGAAAATGATGGTATACACTAATCGATACATAACATCGCCACATACATCTGCAGACTATATCAGAAATTGAAAAGAAAAAGAAACAAGTGGTTGAAACAAAGATTTATTTTATGAGCATCCGGATCAGTTTCATTTTTTATTCAAATGAAAACCCACAAAAGTGTGCGAATGTGCAGGCAGTAATTAATTGATAAACAGCTCTCATCACTTTTCACACATATTGTGAACAGTGTCACTTTAACTGCGGTTACTACATACATCGTAATTACTGTTAAAAGTAGTCACATTACCGCAATCTATCGATATGGAAGTGGTGTTTGCCTTATCTTATACTTTCATTTTTCTTATCACGTTGTCTCATTCAGGGGCCATTGATTGTGATTATCACTGTCAAGATGGATCTACAGTAAATTCAACAGACTGTTATGTGGTTGTAGGTTGTGACTTATTGTTTCGAAATATTTCATTTTCATACAAATATAAATATAGGCTACTTAGATTAGATCTGAACTTCACCGAACTGGTAACCGACGATGCTGTTCCTCGAGCTCCCTTTCTTTACTCTGGTACGTTCCGGTTGTATGATGATCATACTTATGATCGTTATCTATTCCAAGTTGAATACCTGCTCTGGAATTTATCAGGGGACTTTTACGAGTTTTCGTTCCAAATCCGAGACATTCAACCAGGAGATGCTGGAACTTATCACGTCAGCCTATTGGGGACAGACTATTACGACGGGACTGTCGGTCCGATTCTAATACAACACACATACCGTATATTTGGTAAGTAAAAGCTCCATTATCACCATACATTATATGTAGCTAGGTATTTAATAAGAGGACTATAGGAAATGACAATGACATCATGAACTGTTACATCTTCGCTTTGAATCACTCGGCACTCCAGTCCAGCTCACAAAGGTCGTCAATAAGTCTATCAAAGTTGGTGGTGCTTCCATTGCTTCTTGTGATCAAGTCCGCAACCTCGGGGTTATTTTCGACAAACACATGAAAATGAAAAAACATATCAGTAAAGTTTGCAAGACTGGTTTCTATTATATTTTTAATCTAAAGAAGATTATGAAACATATGTCCTTCTAGAACTATGAGTACATTGGTTGATTGATTGATTGATTTATTCATTCATTCATTCATAGCCATTTGGATTATTGCAATAGTTTGCTCCATGGTATTCAAGGGTATCTGATTCAGAGACTGCAACGTCTGCAGAACAGCGCAGCCAGGCTTGTTGTAGACTGCTATGACTTCAACACACCATCGTTGAGTATCCTCCATTCTTTGCACTGGTTGCCTGTTGAATTCAGAATTAAAGTTCAAAGTACTGCTCCTATAAGTACTGCTCCTAAGTACTGCTCCTATTTATAAGTGCATTCATGGAATGGCACCCGCCAATTTGCCAGACGATCTGTCCTTCCAGGTCAGTACTCGTTATACCTTGCGTTCTAGCAATACACTCACTCTCACTGTTCCCAGAACTAAACTGAAAAACCTATGGCGACCGTGCCTTTCCATCAGCCGGGCCCAAGCTCTGGAATGGTCTGCCCATATCTGTGCGGAGTTCTCCCACTCTCAGTCAGTTCAAGTCTTGCTTGAAGACTCATTTTTTCAAGTCGTGTTCTATTAGGGTTGTACAGCGCTATTGAATACTTCGTAGATTTTAGCGCTTTATAAGTTCATTTATTATTATTATTATTTATCAAACACGATTAATTATATTATTGCAATATTTAATAATTGTTTGGTATCCGTAAATATTGATATCAAGTTAGAGTAATCAGAACGATTAAATAACTTAGTTTTAAATTCCCAAAATAAGAGAGAGGGAAACAGGTTGGTGGAGAGAGATTGCACTAGAGAAAAAGAATTAAACTGTATAGCCCATATGCAAAAGAATTTATAGTTAGACTAGGGAGTGAGCCGTGATATTAGTGGTCATTTAAAATAATATAACTGCTGTAAACCTCACATATCTGTCAGGTACGAAAAACCTCTTAAAAATCGTACACTATCAGACACGTAGGGGGGGGGGGGCATGCTTAGTCTGTTCCCAGAGAAATCCAGTATGAGCAAGTTTGAATTAGCTCTTTAAATATTTGGGTTTTGACCTAAGAGCCTAAACAAGGTACTATTTAAAATTTTAAAATTTAGTATAAATTAAGTGTAAGAAAAAATGAGGCAATACTTATAATCTTTAAAATATTGTATGGTGACTCAGTTGAGGCAGCACATTCTTGTAATTAAAGTGGAATGTTGTTGTTTCTGTGGGTTTTGGTGTGTCGAATGTGTGAAGATGTAGTGTGGTTTCATAATAATAATAATTACACGACTTATAATGAGCCACACTACTCAAAGAATGTCCATGGCGCAATTAACAATTAGAAATTGTACAAATAATACATAATACTACAAAACAATGACAGAAGAAAAAACTTAATGGTTCAAGATTATATAAATGATTTTGTCCTTAAGTGGGATATGATGCTTCTTAAAGTTAGAGAGAGTAGCTGCTTGTCTGATTTTTGAGGGGTATTGGTTCCATAAGCGAGGGGCAGAAACAATAAATGACGTATCCGCCCAAGAATGTTTGGACTTAATTTCAGATAATAAAAATTGAGAGCTGGATCTTAGATTACGAGAGGGGACAAGGCAGATTTAAATAGTGCAATGAGCGATATAGTTTTCCCTTCGTTTACAATAAGAAACATTCTCTCCTTTTCCGTTCACATCCGTGTTTGACGAGCAGCACCCACATTTCTGCCAAACTGAGTTTTAAATTATCTAGAAATACTAATTTTATCAATATTATGATCTTCCAAAACCCACCATTTAAATGGAACCACATCTGTTTTCTGTGAAGCAAAATTCGGTAGGCAAATAATATATTCTGGTTATATGGCCGTATAATATCCACATTGCTGCAAAACAGAGAGATCATACATGCTTCAACCGTGATGTAAAAATATGACTCTAATTAAATAACATGTTAGTCGTAATACTGTACTATAATATTAGCATCATCACAAGGAGACATGATATTAGTTTAACAAAGGCTCATTTACGTTCGGTTTTTATGTGCGGTTTGATCATTCCATTGGTGATACTCTAGACTCAGTTTAAAGAATCAACATTAACAAGCTTCATGGGGATAACGAAGTTTGTTGTTAAAAATAAAATTCGTAGGACCAACCCCCATTTCATAGTACAAGTATATTGTTGATCAAATATCTTCATATAAAGGAGAAACTTTGGAGGGTGCTTTAATCTCATCAGTAAGAAGAAATAATAAAAACACTAATAAAGAAACTTCTTTTTTATTTTATTTGACAAACTTAAAATAATCTACTTTTTCATAATTTGGCAACTGAACATTACAATGTAGATTGGACCAATTCTTTTTTCTTTTGTTTGCTCAAAGAATAACGTATTTATTAAACTTAGAGCTCAGGATGCCTTAAAGCATCCTCCGTAAAAGAGTCTAGTGAAACGCTTGCTTTTGTTAAAGATAAGGATCATTGTAATTATGTCGATCGTCCGTCAACTGCATCTTTGTTGACATACTATAATTATGTATGTATACAATGTTAGGATCTTAATTAAGAATCATTTCATTTTGGATGAAAGAGAATGAATATGAGTAAAGAAAAACGTCAACAGACAATTTTGACGATTACTCATAAAGTTAATGACGTGATTATCGCTACTAATGGCGGGGACCAGCTTTGGTTTCGAGGAATATTCCAGACGCGCAGCTATTTAATTCCCTAAAATAGAAATTTAACATCAAGTCATGGTTTCGTTCTTTTCTAATATTTTAATTTTTGTAGTCGCACTAACAGGAAGTACTTGTAGCACTTATATAATGTTTAATGTTCTAAGTACTCATACTTTTAGAGCAACTAAATATATGCCATAGGAAAAACAGCTACATAGGACGTAAGAATTAATAAGTACAAACGTCGTTTACTGTGGAGTCCGTTACGCGTATAACAGTATAACTGTTCATAGAGTAGATGTATAGGAGTCGCAAACTTGTAATCTTGTAACAGATGCACGGGTCAAACTATAAGCATTGCAGCAGTTAGACGATGTCGATGCTGTTGACTGTTGACGAACTAGAGGGCACTGGCTTCTACAGCTAGGGTGGGTCGGGGGGAAATTGATCACCGGACTCTCCTTTTTGAAGTGGTAATTTACCATTAAGTATATTATGAAAATGAAAACAAAATAATCTTCTTGTCATATTTCTTGGGTTCCCCTTAACTGGACATATTTAAATATATTTCGATTATATTAATTTCCCCTAAAATGATGATTCGGTTCACACCTGTCCTCAATTTTCCCCGAACCCTGTTTTTTTCCTGCAGGCCTCAACTTATGTGTAAGCATATCCTATGCAGAACAAGGGTGTATTCACAGTTACCAATCCATTGCCCTACACCAAAAGTCGGTATTTTATCACAGAACTGTGAGAAACGAGTTGGTGGAAATGAAATTAATACTTCAGATTCGTTTAATCATATTGTTCGTTCCTGTTTCCAACACGTGTTTTACTGGTAACCATTGGTGTATGCATATGTTTGCTCAGCGATCTGTTCGCGAACTTTATCTGCCACCCCTACCTCTTATTACTTGCCTCTTATTGTCACCATTTATAGTAGACAGTTCTAACGATAAATTTTAAAGCGGAGAAACTTTTTACAGAAGGGTAAGTAAAGTTGATGGAAATTGATGATATATATATATAAATACATTGTGCAAAGCAGTAAAAACTCTTACATCATTCAAAATTATCCGTACTAAGTTTTAAGAAGTCAAGTCATAGATGCGAAAGTATGTTGCGTGGTATCTTATTTTTCTTTCTGTTAAACATTTACATTTAATTGAGTATTTAAAAACCTTTAAAATAAGCGACAGAACCCAAACAATAAGATAGCAATTAATTTAACATAAACACGCAACATTCAATTGGTCAGACAGCAAAAAATGTTGAGCCTAAAAGTTGAAAAAATGGAAATATTCTGCTGTCATATAATATACACAGAACGTGATTTTTAGGAAATTGTGGCAAATGTTTGTAAGTGTTTAGGCTTCTTCACACAAAATAACCATTTTTCCTTACAAATATCAACCGCTTCAAAGGCAATTTTTATATTAACGAAAGAAGCTCAATGAAATACGTACTTTTTACGTGACCTCCCTGCGGGAATCTAAACATCTCAGCCAAACCAGCCTACTCTGACAAAGAAACCTCAAGTCAAGCGAACCCCCCAAAAGGTAATTACGCCCTCCGACCAGCAGAGACAATCCCCCAACCACCCACTGGAACATTCAAAAACTACAAAAAGACGACCAGCACGCAGCGAAACAACACACCCCTCCCCTGTACACCAGAGCCACAAAAATGGAAGCCACAGATAAACGGTGAAATTTGCTTTCAACCTGAAGGCGAAGGTCAGACTACGCCGCCTCCAGGACTGCCTGCCAACTTTCCCCTAAAAACTATATCACATCTTTTCCTCCAAATGACGTTAAAAACCTCTGAACTAAACCCATTTACGATTTCAGAACTTAACATACAAAACAGAAATCCATATATGAAAATTTGGGTGAAACTAAAACGTAAATGCATTAAAAAAAAGAAAAGAATCCACCATGTCAAAGGCCTCCTGCTGATCAAGACAGACCAATGCACAAGACAGATCCAGCTCAATAACAAAGTCAGTCACGTCGCGCATCAACCACAAGTTCTTCTGGCAATGACCCTTCACTGCATAAGCCGTGAGGGTCACTAACCACGGCCCCATCAGTGGCGCGCATAGTTGGGACGCGTCTGTCAACCGCCGATGAGCTGACGGACTGGTAAAAGCTCAGTGAAGGGCGGTCTTCAGCCTCCACCTCTTCGACACGCGGGCACCGTGATACTTTTCATCAAGGTATAGGTCTGCAACGAGATGGCAGCAGAGCTACAACAGTATCATGGCCGGAGACCTGACAGCTCAGTGTAACGCAACCCGAAAATTGAAAACTTACGTGCGCGTACACTCGATCTATACTGGAGGCATCTTACCCGTTAGGTCTCACCCACGTATACGCATTACTACATGGGTACATAAACATCAACTAAAACGTGCGCCGAGGTGAAACTTTCGAGTTATGCAATCCCAGCATCAGGACTCGCAAACACAGAAGCCCCGAGTGTGGTACACAATTATGTAAGCAGTTACAGTGTCATGGCATCACTGCAAACATCAACAGACTACACTCTCTCGGACCTACAACTGGAAGTAAAATTTCATTATGACGGAACCATATAAACTTCATTCATTGTATATAACTCTAATTAGTTTCATTTTAAATCAGCACAATTGTTCTTTTGGGGACTAACACATGTGCGCATGTACAGGGGGTTCTTGAAAACGATTGTCCGTTTGATTGCTAAACAGCGGCATCCGCTGTTCAAATTGTTCAATACTGTTCAATATTGTATGTTCTGCGTTCATGACATAAACATAGTTACAGAACATAAGTCTCACATTTATTTACGATATGGGAGGTTTGTCTGCGGTACTTTACTCGTTCATGTTTCTAATCGATTTGTCACTTTCTGATCACATTGAGTGTGATTATCACTGTCATGATGGATCTGCAGTAAATTCAACAGACTGTTATGTGGTTGTAGGTTATAATTTAACGTCTCCAAACATTTTACCTTTTGATAAAGATGTGTTATTTTCACTTAGATTAGATTTAAAGTTCACCGAACTAGCTACCGAGGATGTTGTTCCTCGAGCTCCTTTTCTCTATTCGGAAATGTTCAGGTGGTATATAGACCATACCTATGATCGTTATTTATTCCACATTGAAGATATACACTTCAGGAACTCATTTGGGGACTTTTACGAGTTTTTGTTCCGAATCCGAGACAGCGAACCAGGAGATGCTGGGATTTATCAAGTCAACCTAACTGAGATAGACGTAGATGCCGGTCCGGTTCTCTTACAACACACATACCGTATATTTGGTAAGCTGCATGTCCCATAAATGATATCATATATGAAGCTATGCCAGGGACGCTCCCATTGCTCCCCCCCCCCGACCATAGCTACGTCCCTGAGCTAGGCTATTTAAGGATATTTTGAAAGAACAAGTGCAGAGACACTGCAGAAGCTATTCTAGTATGTCACTCCCTGTATAACACAATTAATCTAATACATATGAACCAACAAGTGATAAACTAAGAACATGTATAACACAACAATAAATGACAAAAGCAATGCAAACGACTACCTTACTCGCCTCTGCCAAACCTCCTCTCCACTCTTTGATATTATCAAGCAAAAATTTCTTTCTTCTTCCTCGTCATCCTCTTGCATACACCACATTCTCTCTTAGTCGTTGCCAAAACTAAGCTGTTGTCTCTTCGCTTCCAATAACCATACATTTTCAACTTCCTCTTCCTCACTTCTTCCATTATTCCTTTCTCTACAGTTATAAAAACTCTCCTCCTAATCCATTCTTTTGTACGTATCTATCTCTCCAGCTCAAAAACCCCAATTGCCTTCTCCTCTGTCTTCCCAAAGTCCAGCTTTCACAGCCGTAGAGAACACTCCAATTCATACACTTTGCATGCATCACTTTCAGCTTCAAGCCTGTGTCCTCAGACTTGGATGCATCTGATATATTTGTATAAATGTCCTCAGATTTTCAAGCTCATCATCCTGGATCTTCAAATTCCCCTTTCCATGCAATATCATGGTGGATGCCTTTGAGTTGTAAATACGAAGACCCATCTTTAAGTGTTCTTGTTTGAGGTGTTCTGCAATGTTCATGATTTTCTTCTTGTTGGTGTCATTGGCATAGCGGATAATGAACAAAGTTATTGAGAGGAAAACACTGGTCGTAATGCGATTGCAGTGAAGAGAACAAATGGTTTAGGAATGATTCGAACCATCCTCAGCGTAAACGGATTTCCAGTCATGGTTACAGATAGAGTAACTTCGATTATAGTAACCATCCTGTTTACAGTACCAATAGGATCACTAACAGCGATATTTCTACAAAAGAGCAGATATTGGAAATATCATTTATAAGCACACAAGCTGTAACGTTACCATTAGTGATGTTTGTAATTAATGTTGTAAAGTAGAGTTGTCAGTAAAACAAATAGGTCTATTGATTGCAAGAAAGAAATTGTTGGAATAGATAATATCCAGGAATTCGGATGTACAATATTTAAGTAAGTCATTATTAAAGTCACCCATAATAGATGCTTCCTTTTTGCGATTGCAATAACATACAGAAGAGTATTTATATGGTTATCAAAGTTTCTACAAATATATGATTTCGACGTCATCAGTAAAAATAGAAAGATCAGACCTTGTCTTTTTCTGTTAGATCTATTTCAACTACAGTTTTCTGAAGTATGTACACGTTCCCTACAAGCTTCAAACGAACCCGGTCACAAAAGTCACCTACTAACTAAAGGCTTTATTATGTAAAAGAAATAAGCAAATATCTAATGGTGTTTGATAAAACATTATGTGTTGAGCCTATATGTAAAGAAGAAACATCATGGCACGTTTCGTGCTATTATAACCTGTAATGAATTTGATAATGAAAGGGCGTTTTATTTATATATTCTATAGGACAGTTCTTTTCATATAATTACTAATACGGTACACTGGAAGGGTGCGTTAATAGACAATATAGATTTCTTCAGTCGTCTTACTTCACATAAAAAACAACGACAGATATTCGCTTTTGAAATTTATAAATTGTCTCCAGTACTAAACAGAAAGTTGGTGGTAACGTCATTTTATCGCATAGACATAATTGTATATACATATACATATATATAGAACATAACAGAGGCGACTGAATCAAACAGTCAGTAGACATTTATTTCAAGCAAAAGTAGAATATGTGAAGGATTGGTACTACTATTTGTCCGGCGATAGTTTAGCCGTTTCAACGTCTAACGACCAAATGATTACGTTTTTGCCTTTCATTTAAGACATCTGTAAACATTGCAATATTGTTTGTTTAAATAACCAACTGATGAAGGTTGCTCAAGTTATCAATAAACTATTCTAGAGCTCGCTTTGCCTTTAAAACATGCTAAGTTAAAGATTCTTGTAAATTACTAGATTTTGCAAATGATAAAGATCTTTGTAATTCAGTCGATTGTCCGTCAACTGCAAATACTACATATTAAAATCATTAATTTGGACAATGTTAGGGTAAGACTTAGAATAATTTCTGGATGAGAGAGGACAAATAAATATGTGCTTTATTTATCACCGCGATGAATGGCTGTGTAATAGTATTAAGTCATCGTTTTCTTTCCCTATCTAATATTTCTTATGTTAAGTTTTCTGGTCGTCAGAACAGGAAACAATTATAATAGTATGATACACAAGCTTGTATATATTGAAAGGAACTTAATATGTCATACAAACAAACAAGCTTCCCTTTGTGTACTTACGTGCACAGTTCAACGTACTATGGGACCTTTCATTTTCTGTTTCAATTTATTATTGCTTATTATTCACTGCGATGGATGGATGTGAACAGCGTTGGTTTAATATTATGATACACATGCTTGGATATATTAAGAGGAATATATATATATATATAATATATAATATATATAATATAATATAATATAATATAATATATAATATAATATAATATATATATAATATATATAATATATATATAATATATATAATATAATATATATATATATATATATATATATATGTAATACGAAAAACAGATTCCCTTTGAGTACTAACGTGTACATCACAACGAACTATGGAACTATGGGGGGGGGCGTTGGATTCGTCTATTTTCTGTTTAAATATCTTTCATAATGTTGGTTCACATGTACGACGCACATGAAATATGATAATCACATTTTCCTATATCCATAATTGGTGCATATATGTATAACAATTTCTTTGAAATTTAACAAAACCAAAGAGGATGTAAGAAAAGCGTTTGTAACGCAACAACGGACTTTTACTTTTACTTTCGTCTCAGTGACCAACTGACGCATGAATTAATAACTACTAATTATGGCTATATATGGCTAATATATATATATATATATATATATATATATATATATATATAAAGCTTAGCAATGTGCATGGAGTGGTTTATAGTCGAAACCCAGTAATATATGTACGAGTCACACAATGCGAATGACGTACACGATGTTGGCGGTAACGGGTTGACTCTTGACGAACAGGAATCATTGGCGTCGACAGCTAGGCTTGGCCCGAGGAAAACTTATCACCGGTATCCATTTTTATCTTCCTTTTTTTTTGAAACCTTCAGCTACCATAAGACTTTTATGAAAAAAAACCTTCGTTCTCCTCATATTTCTCTGTTCACACTAACTGACATTTTAAAATAAATGTCAATTATGTTAATTTAATAATGATGATGATGATGATTCAGTTCACGCCTGTCCTCAATTCTTTCCGGACCCCAATTTATGTACAAACAAAGCATATGCAGAGCAAGGGTGTGTGCACATTTGCCAATCCATGTGCTCCTTCCCAAAGTCCGTATTTTATCACAAAACTGTGAGAGTCGTTCAAAGAATAGTTAAGGTTATTTAATAGTATTGTTGACTCCTCCTTACAACACGTGATTTAACTGCTAACAATTGATGCATGCAGATTCTTGCTCACCGTTCTGTTCTCGCATTTTATCTGCCACCCTCACTTTATATACCTCCAATTCTCGCCCTTAATAGTAGATATTAATAATGATACATTTTAGTAGAGGAAGACACTGTCACTTTCACAGAGGTGTAACTAAACATGAGGGAAAGTTTTTTAATACATCAATTATGTACCTTGTGTAAAACAGTACAAACTTTGGTAAACCAATCAGGAATATCATTATTACGCTTATGATTCCTTACGCGTAAAAGCCATTAGGCCAAAGGAAGTTTTAAATATTTAAGTTTTTATGTGAAATATGTTTCTGTTTATTGCGTGGTATTCGATATATTTATATTCTTTGGGAATTAAAAATTGGAAACTCAGACCGACCCACGATTTTTTTTCTGTTAGATCTATGATTTTCAACTAGAGTATAACCATTTGGTGCTTTACACCTTTAAGGGCGAAGTGACCAGAAAGCGTTACGTTTCTAGTATGAAAACAGTGTTTATGATGATTAGCATTGCAAATTGACAGCCACTTTAACCATCGCCATAAATATTATTGATCAATTTAGTCTACAGAAACTGCACATAAAACAATGAACAGGGCGTCAGCGTAAAAAGTTAAATATAATGGAAATAAATGTTCAGTAAATTGTGTCAAGTGTTTGTAAGATACTTGGGATCTTAAACACAATCAAATCCTCTTTTCATTAAAAGTGTCGACCGCTTCAAAGCCAATCACACAGCCGCAGTGTCGATGCAAAGGGACTGGGGTTGAGAGCGGATCAGTCGTTCGGTTGTTTGGTTTTTTGTGCCCAGTTTCTTTCCTGGGTGACTTTTCTTAAAAAGTAGCTTCGCAGGCAATCGTTATGTTAACGAGAGAGGCTCAGTCTTCCAAATTTGCAGTCGACAAAATATCGTACTATGAGTATTTTATGGAAATATAAATTAGATTTCGATTCTTAAATGTTGTGCTCTTGACGTGTTTGACAACTTACGTGGTGCTTTACACTTTAAGTTCTTATTTCACAACTTTCACAACACGTTATTATGTATTTAAACAATTATTACTATGTGATATTCTGTCTACACTTGGGAAGACGGAAAAATTACAACGATGAAGAAAAAATAGGAAAAAAAGTTCTAGAAGGGCACGCCGCGGGGAATGTTTGAAATCACATCATTACAAGAAGGATTTCCTTTTGGTTCGCCTAAACATGGCGCACTTTGTTATTTCGCACAACCCTCCAGATGAAGGCAACTGTCACTTCTCTGGGATATGCGGATGCAGTCGTGGCGTCGGCTTGTAGAGGTCAGATGAAGCTGCCAGAGAAGACATAGTTCATTATCTGGTAAATCACCCACATTAACAAAATTTCACTGACCTGGTCCTCATGTGTCCTCGGCATGTCATACCACTCTGTAAGCTGCTGCAGACGTATATAATGTAGAATTTGTACTCATTCCCTTACTTGGTCCAGCAGCTACTATTTCTATTTTACCGAGACGGTCCGGATCTTTGCTCCTCTTTACCATTATGCATTAGGTGGAGGGCGTTGTCAATTAGTATTGTATTTCTAGCTCCACATTGTTTCGGCACTCGTTTATACTTGTCTGTCTCACCATGGAGCTATAAACAGACCCATGGTCTCACGCAATCTTTAAGTATCAATTACCTTTGCTGTATAATAAAGTTTACCAGGTAAAGTAGGAAATGTTCGCTGCAAAGTCAATAGATATATTTTTTTAAAGTAAATGTTGACTATATTGAGGAGGATTACTCATGGTACTGCCCTTACAAAAGTTGAATTATTTTCTCCATCGTCAACCTTCAGCAAGAGGATGCTGGTACTTATCACATATCATTGACTCATTTTTCTCATATCTTTACAGTCTACCAGCCTCCTACACCTCTTGTTTGTGAAGGCCCCTTCTCATCTCCATCTGCATCATACCATGTCGTCCTATCTTGTTCAATATCAGACGGGTATCCACTGATAAATCTGGAAGTAATCAAACCCGAGGGCTGTGATTATCAGAAACATTACACAGATAATAACGGACCTAAAGAGCTTTTAGTCTACGTTAACATTACTTCTTGTGATCAGAACTCAACCATTGGATGCATCGCTAATCAGGAACCGTTAGAGTCCTTTTCTATATCGCTGTATTCTGCCAGATGTGAGTTTAACATTTCTAAACCCATCCAAGGTAAGTCACTGTTGTATAGGCATGTTTTTTTTTAATAAAACGGGAAAGTATATCTTAAAGAAAACGCATACCCTTTAGAAAGATCACAAAAAACAAACAATATCTTAGCCTTCTTTCCGAGAACTAAAAAAACAAGACAATCAACTAACTTTTACAGCTTAGGTATAAAATTGAAATAAATATGATGCAATATGAGTTTATTTCGCGCTGAAGTGTTTTCCTTGCTCCCTATTTCTTGTATGTAGGTACGTATTGTTTGGTGGCTTTCTGAACACATTCAATACGCAATCTTACTTATTCGGATTGTTTTACTTATATTATTAATTGCAATCTTTCAACCCAAACGTACAAAAATAAGTACAGTATATCAATATTAAAACTGTGAAATTTGAAGGCCCACAAAAGCTATAGAAGCAAATTGTTGGTGGTCCCATCATACAAATTCCATAATCTGGAGAATGTTTTTGCGGCATGCTGTTATTGCGTAAGGCAATTGTAATGAAAAACGACATCCTATGAGTCATAAAAGAAACGGTATGGATGGGAAATTTCGGATAATCGAATTGCAATCAATTAACTACAAGACACCCAGTATAATGCGATAGTTTTCCTTCTAAATGATGTATTATAAATGCGCGAGTCTTTCTTGAATCATGTTACAATATTACAATGGAACGACATCATCACAGCTGTATACTTACAAATATGTAATGCAGCACTTTTTAGCAGTCCGCTATCATGACATTTTGTTGTCTACTCAAAAGTCTTTATGTAATATTTTCACATGGTAAATAATTCTCCATTTGTAACGTTCAAAGGTCTTCAGTGAAACATGGTGACTCACAAGTTGTTATGAAATAAAATTTTATCACTTCGTAAACCTTAAAAGGATGCATAAATTTCTCACATATATTTAGTCATCATCGTCGTTTGCTTGGAAGGTGCGCCGTGTTTTATTAGCACTCTCAAATCAGTTAGGCCCAAACGTTTGTTATCACTTTTACTTGAGGTGAATCCTACTAACCCAAACGTCAGCAAGAAAGTTTGACTCCCTTCTCCCCAACATTGTTTTCGTGCCACTGACCACCTCCATGAACTTGTGCTTTAAAATTCCCAGAGGAAAAAATTAAAGAATCTTTGTCTACCCCAACCCCCCTCTCTATCCAACACAGATAGGCTTAATTAAATATGATGTTCAAGCTTACAGTATCTCCAGTGTTACCATACATACTATTGCAAGAAGTTCTATACAAGTGAAACTTGGTATGGAGAAATGATACTTAAAATGTTCCTCTTTAACGAATTATTTTTCTCACAGATGAATCAACAACTCGTTCGTCTTTTTCCTCAGGTTTGTCTCAAATATGATTATTAACCCACGACTATGAATATCCGTTTTGTATGTTTTGAGAGCTTGAAATGTTAATACTAGTTTCGGTAAATTAGATCTAAGACCCTACCTAGCAACAACCATGCGCTGCATTACAAGTTTTGAGGAAAGGAGCTACTTCAACTTTGAGTTTCTTCGGAAATTTAAAACCTTATAAGTATTATTTAACAATAATAAGCGCCCATCCAGAGTGCAGTGATGAGGGTTGTGGATAACCACCCCTCTTTTCAACACCACTTTCCACATCATTATTAAATCTAGGATCCTTTCCTGACAAGAATGTAGTTCAACAAATATAGTCGTATATACTTTTTGTTGGCTCGCTTGACTTGAGTTTTGTTTGTCAGAGTGGGCTGGTTTGGTACTACCGTTTGGCCGTGACGTTTAGGTTCCCGCAGGGCGGGTTACGTAAAATGCACAAACATATACACTGTTTTAGTTTGATATCATGAAATGCAGGTTCTTTAGTAAGTCTATGTAATGACCTAATTTGGGTCTCAGCATTTCGTCGCCCAGAAATTATTCATATCAACATTTTGGGCTCTGGGTTCATTAAACGAAATAAAAAGTTAACTGATCAAACTATACAATCGTCATCGTATGTTAGTTTGTGTAGAATGCATATTGGATCTCGTCAAAGCCAACTGAAATAGCCGCAAGGCTCAACATGGAGCCTCCTGATTTGTTTTATATGGATATAGAGCACATATGAATTTACTTATGAATCAACAGGAACACTCAGTGAAGTGCGTTCCTCATCTTCAGGTATGGCTCAATATATTAATTACTTCATTCGATTGAAACAAAACATACACGTTATCTATCTCAGTGAAGTAATATACTGAAAAAGAAACGTGAGACAATTTTAATTATCAAAGGCATTATCATTTCTGCACGATTCGTTGTTGTCATTACAAAGTTTCCGAAGGAGAAAATCGTTCGATTTTCTCTGAAGCGTATGTAAGAAACGGTATAACAAAAATAACGTCCATAGATCTATGTAAGCATCACGATTTAAATGTAACACAGTGAAAGGTTATAAGTACGTAAGAATGCCATCGTGCCAACTGTCTAAACAAATATACTGCATAAATGGCGAACTTGGTTTGGTGGTGGTTAGCCTCTGTCTTACGTATTTGTAAAATCTACAACTTTACATTTTGACTTCCTTTTGCCCCAACATTGTTTTCATGTCAGTGCCACTGAAAAACCTCTCTGACCTTTTGTGCTCTTGAATTCACCGAGGACAAAGTTAAAGAAATCTGAGTCTCCTCCCCGCCTCCTCCAGCACACATACTTATAAATGTGGTATCCGAAGTCCCTGTCATGTTCAAGCAATCAAGCTTTTATGGAGAATATGCTGTAACAAATTAGTACATAAAATATCCACAGTATCTCCAGTATTACCATATATACTATTGCAAGGAGTTCTATACAAGTGAAACTTGATATGGAAAAATGATACTTAGAATGTCCCTCTTTTACAAATGTTTATTTTTCTCACAGATGAATCAACAACTCGTTCGTCTTTTCCCTTAGGTTTGTCTCAAATATGATTATTCACTCACGAATATGAATGATCTGTTCCTTGTATGTATGGAGAGCTTAAAATGTTAACACTAGTTACGGTTAATTAGATCTAAAACCCTAGCAACAACCATGAACTGCATTACAAGTTTTGAGGTAAGACGTTTTTCTTATAAGTATATTATTTTACAATAGAAGGCGCAGATGCAAAGTGCTATGATGAGGGGTGTGGATAATCACCCCTCTTTTCTACTCCATACACCACATCATTATTTAATCTCGGATCCGTTCCTGATAAGACTGCAGTTGACCAAACATAGACACTGTTTTAGTTTGATATCATGGAATGCAGGTTTATGAGTAAGTCTACGTAATGACCTAATTCGAGTCTCAACATTTCGTCGCCCAGACATTCATCATATCAACATTAATTCCAATTGGATAATGTCAAATTTTGGACTCTGGGTTTATTAAACGAAATAAAAAGTTTACTGGTCAAGCTATATAAACGTCATCGCTATATCAGTTTAGGGTAGAATGCATATTGGAACTAATCAAAGCCAACTAAAATAGCCCCAAGGCATCAACATTGAGTCTGCTGATTTGTTTGATATGGATATGAAGGACATATGTATTTCTTTTCATTTCTGTTGTTACTTTGTGTATCTTTCAGAAGAATCAACAAGAACACTCAGTGTAGTGCGTTCCTCGTCTTCGGGTATGGCTAAATATGTTTGAATCGAATGAAGAACATACACGTTATCTCTCTCAATGAAGTAATATACAGAAAAAGAAACGTAGACAATTTTAATTATCAAAGGCAATATCATTTCTGCATGTTTCGTTGTTGTCATTCAAAGTTTCCTGGAATACCACTGGAATGCAATTTGTGTACAGGGACACACAGTTCCTTTCGGAAAAGTGCCTTGAATGAGTTATTTGTACAGGAACGTCATCCTTCCGAAGTAAGGCGTTTAGTGCATTCAAGCCTGAATAGTTGCAGGCTCTGAGATCTAGCTTGGATAATTGCACACGTTGGTGACCAATCTGAAAAGGTATCATTGGCGATTGGGTGATGGACTGTGCCCTAGGACCGGCTGTGACAGCTTAGAGAGTACTGCTTAAGTTTTTTGGCATTGTTCCTTTGTTTCAGCTTGTGTAACGGGAGACCGTTCATGGTGGTAGGACAGGGCTTTGTTTTATATTGGGATAGATCCTCCAGTTTGTTCTGTTGCTGTGTTGCATCGTATTATTTGTCTTTGTGCTATTTTGAAGAAAAAAAAAACTGATTTGGAGGTACAGATGCGATATAGTTTTTAGGGGAAAATTAGGCAGTTGGCAGGCAGTCCTGGAGGCAGTGAAGTGCGATATTCGCTTTCAGGTTCAGGCGATTTTCGCCGTTTATCTGGGGCTGCCCTTTTTGGACGCTGGTGTGCTGGGGAGGGGTGTTTCGATTCGCTGCGTGCTGGTCGTCCTTTTGCAGTTTTGTTTGTTAGAATGGGACAGTTGGGTAGTGCCGTTTGGCCCTGACGTTTTGGATCCCACAGGTTGGGTCACGTAAAAAGCACTTCATTTTTGATAGTAGAACCAATGCACAATGCTGCTTATCACAGACTGACTGAACTAGAGCCATGCAATTGCCGCTTAGATGGCAAAATTCTTGATATCTCGAATTCAGTTGAAGATATCTGTAATTATTAATTAAACGTTAACATGGTGTGCTATACGCACGCGGGTATAGCTACTACTTAAAAGAACATGTGCGCGATTACCTACGTCATAATAAACATATATTGTTCCTCAAGGTCTGTTACAAAACTCTATTTGTATTTTGTAATGGTTCATAAATTTTGTTATTTCCAAATAGGAGTTGCCCATTTTCTTCCGTGGGTGAGTCCCATTGTAGCTGTATTGTGTATCCTCTCCTTTTATGGGTACAAGGTCATCTTCAAACGTGAGTGTGTTTTATAATATTTAAAGTAACAATTTTTAATGAATACTTTTGCTTACAAAATTCTCAATGTATTATAGAATTTTAAATTAATGAGAAATTTGACAAAAAGTGTACAACGTCAGCTGAAGGACACATTGTAAGAGTGTTCATTTATTTATTTATTTATTTAAGAAATTGTGAGACAAATATTACATTCTTTTGTTCTTATTTTTACAAATTTCTCCTTGTTTCCACTTTTTTTTTGTAGCTATAATGTCTGCTAACGTATCAATGTAAGTTATTTCTCTTGTCTTTACTTGTTCTTAAATATTATTGAAGCAAAAGTAAAGAGAACATTAATAACATTATACAGCAATTAACAATGTTAGCCTGCAATAACCTGCAATTCCTTTTAACGTTTTGTTTTACTAGAAATACAGATTCCAATCTCTCTGGACCAACTCAGATTCAATTGAACAGCCTGTCATTAGCCGACCAATCACGTATGTTATATCACAACATTCCATACCCTATTATAGGCTTGCAATTCCTTACAATTATAATACATGGAAATGATATTTATAACATTTTCTTCCTTAGTTTTGCAGAATAGCTTGCAAGGAAGTTTCAAAAGAAAACAAAAGTAAGAATTTATGTTTTCGGTGTACTTCGTTGGTTTTTCATGTTTTCGTAATAAGAGGCGGGGCAGCCTCTCTTTAAAAAAATAGGATATAAGACATATTGTAGAAATAGAATCATTATGTTTAAAATATTCCGAAGAAAAAAATGTAGTTATATTTGATTCCAAACGTTAATTATTTATATCCACAACAGGTATACAATGAACATATGTACGGTTATTTTTATTGAGCAATTGGTCTTAATAGATACGTATAGTATACTGTTAGAATTTCATTAAGCTACGGACTGACTGCTTTGCAACATGGAATCGTATTAGATAATAGGTAAATTAGGTAAATTTGGACTTGATGAAAAACAAATCTAATACCTGGTGTTATATTCTTTGCATATAGCTGGAAAGTCCATGTTGCATCGTTATGTATATTAATGAATAACTTTAAAGTGGTAAGGACAATGTGCTTTCTTTAATATCAGCCGTTAAACGTTAACTTGTAATGAAATGAGCATCTTTCTAAATATACTCTCTGTCTCTCGATTAAGATCCGATCTTCCAAGCATCCCTAGTGATGACTCGAGTGGATGTAGTGAAAGTAGTAAGTTATATTAACAATATTTTGTCTCTGCAGGTCGTTGTGCGTATTTACTTTTTTGGCTCGCTTGACTTGAGTTTTGTTTGTCCGAATGGGATGGTTGGGTAGTGCCGTTTGGCCGTGACATTTTGGATCCCGCAGGGCGGGTCACGTAAAAGCACAATATTTTATACTATTTGTCAAGACCAATTGTATTGCAGGTTATTATTGATCCGGATATGCCTTTTCCGATAGTAGATTGAATATGAAAAGAAGCTGCAAACCTTATTACTTATCTCTGTCAAACAGTCAAATATAGCTATATATATAACTATTGCGAATACTGTTTGAAATCATCCACGTTATAAATATATTTTCATCTTAGAACATTCAATTTGTCCTCTCATTCATTCATCTCTCCCTTCCACCCTCCACAATCCGTAGATTATTACTCAGCAACGACGAGAGATACTTCAGAAAAATCCAGAATTTTCAGCGAGAACGATTTCTGTCTGCTATCAAGTATAAAGATGGGAACAATATACAATAGATGGATGGGGACAATTGACGCCAATAAAGTGGCTGTTCTAACGACTATTCCAGGTAAAAGATTACAAATAGTATTGATAGTGGTGTGTATACAAATGACACGATGGGTTGTATTATTCGGTAAATAAGAATTGGTAGATTAATGTTGTGATATTGATTTAACTTTATATGTCTTCATCAGAAGAGGATGTCTGTGAGCAGAGGGGAATGGAGAGTAGAAATAAGGACAAGGGTGAAGGAGATGGTGAAGAGGTGAAAGGTATAAGGTGAATTAGGAGATGTATGTTGGTTGTTTATGTTTGTATGCGAAACGGGTGCACTTAGTCAGGTTCACTATGTTCAGAATTATAGTTTCGTTGGAATTTTTGGGAGATTTAAAAATCTATACATTTTTGGAAACTGTATAGTGTAAGCAATCAGAAAACCAATGTTTACCATTTACCGGACGCATGTATGGCGGCCATCTTGGATTTTCAAAATGGCCGCTTTAAAAATGGGTGTTTCTCAATATTTCAACATCTAGGGGACCCAGAGGCCTGATTTTAACGGCTAAACCTACATTTGTAGGGGCAAGGAATCTAGTGGTACCAAGTAATATAAGGTAAACGTAACCACAAGGCGGTCATCTTGGATTTTCAAAATGGCCGCCTTAAGAATGGGCGTTTCTTAGTATCTAAACTTGTAGGTGACTTTCAGTCCTAGTTTTTACGGCTAAACGAGCTTCGAGCTATCAGCTTGCCCTACCACTTTTTGTTGAAGCCATTTAAATTATGTAGGTGCATCATCACAACCATGTTATTGGAATTGTACACAAAGGCCCAGTTTCGCGAAAATCCGTTATGTGATTGGAAGCAACGAAAATCTGGAGCAACTTTCGATTCGTAAGCTTTCATATCTTAATAAAACTAGGCATAAGTTACATTGATTGTCCAGGGTAAGCACTAAATAGTATTTTATTGAGAAATATCTTCTTAAGGAATTATTAAAAGTAGGATTGCATCAAATTCAGCGATCGCTTGGAACCACAGGCCAGCTCTCGGCGCCTCCATGGAGAACTCGGGCAGAGATGATGCCTGGATGGAAGCTGATGTGTATGGTTCTGCCACAACAAGGCAGAACCTGAAATGCAACCACTACAAGCGCGCTCTCCGTGCCCACATATACTCATATGTAGCTCTGTATGAGATGGCAATGGAGGAGTTCTTCACGGACAACCCACAACTGAAAGACGCCTTGAAAGCAACGGAGGAAAGCAACGGAGGAAGTAGAAGCTGCCTGCTCAGAAGGGGACAAATGCACGAAGGCCGAATCCGTAAAAGAAGCCAACACCAAGCTCCTTCAAGCCCTGACCACTGCTGAAGTAGTGAAGACATTCAAGAACTGGGAGACTGAGAGATCGAAGAATGCCATGTTCAAATCAATGATGAACTACATACACCGAGTGGAAACAATCCGGTTCTTCGGGCAGCATCCCGGAATGCTGACCACGCGCTCCATCTCGAAGCTGGAGAAGCACTGAGCAAGATGTTCTTTGCTATGGACCGAATCAAGTACAAGCGACTCTGGCACGGATACATCGCAGACATGTATGGCCTGAGAAACAACCACCCCAACACCTGGAAGGAACTGGAAGCTGGCAAGATATCGGTCACCAAGAACAAGATCCCATTCGTTTCTGTTGGAGCAGACCACGCATGCGAACATCTGAACAAGCAAATGAAGGTTCGTGCTGGACTCATTGGCATCTCCAACAACGCCAACGCCAGACAGAGGTTCTTCATGGCTGCACCAGAACTGTCGTGCCTGTCAGAGGAGTTCAAAAGTCAGTTTGATGCGGAAGTTGGCAAGGCCACAGAGCACCATGACCTTGGACCAAGTGCAGTCAAGATGGAGCATGACGCAATTGACAAAATCAAGGCTGCGATCCTGAGTCATGGCAATCCATTTGCCACTGAAAGTGACCAGCTGCACAATCTGATCACTCATCCCTACATTCCAGACGAGTAGGTGCCACAGATCCTGAACATTGACGCCACTGGGCAGAAGTTGTATGAAGTGTATGAAGTGACGTCAGCCTGTGGGCACCAGTGAAGAAACAGAACAACAAGATGTACATGTCTGGCAACAAGAAAGCCAGTGTGAAACTCTGGGACAAGACTGTAGACCTGAAGGAGACCAAGGATCTCTACGGAAGGGTGATGGTCCTTGCCAGGTCTAACCGAGACCTGAAACAAGGCATCGGGAACTACGAGTTCACGTTGACACCGAGGGCACTGTTCGCGCCAAACGGAGCAATGCTGCCATGCACTGACAAGTCAAAATTGATCCACCTTCTTAAGAAGTTGGGAAAAGCAGAACCACCCTATGACGATCAGCAGCAGTTGCAAGATGCAAGTGGTCTGCAGCGCGACGCAGTGGATTCTGAAACCATGGACTTCACACACATTGAGGGTGACACAAATCGCAAGATTGCACTGGTGGACTGTATGGTGGTCGTGCAGAAGCTGACAAAGAAACCAGCCACGGTAGTGACAGTCAAGGACCTAAGTGAATGCTTCAATGCCAGAATGATGTCTCTTCCAAGAGACTGTGATGAGATCATTCTAGTGTTTGATACTTACAAGGCCGACTCCTTAAAGAGTACCACAAGAGAGAAACGGAGACAAGGGAAGGATCCGGTCCAATATCAGATCAGAGATGACACCAGCATCAAACGCATCCCGATGAGCCGGTTCCTTTCCCATGACAAGACGAAGGTAGATCTGACTAAGTATCTGGCAGCAAAACCCTGGAGCACAACAAAGACTCCTCCAAGTTGGTCATCACATCGGCCTCAGGACATACCAGAAGCATCAACGAGCTGCTCTTTGAGGACAACAACCATGAAGAGGCGGACACACTGCTGATCCACCAGGCAGTGCTGGCATCACAGCGCAACCCACCTGATGCAGAATTAGTTGTCTTCTCCCCAGACAGAGATGTCCTGGTGCTTGTCATAGCCAATTATGACCTGCTGCTGAGGAAAACATCCATGTCGATGGCCTCCGGAGTGATCCAAGTGCAGCCAGTATGGACAGCTCTAGGTCCAGAAAGAGCAAAGGCTTTGTCAGCCTTCCACGCATTTTCGGGGGCAGACAACACGGGGAGGTTCTCTCGTATAGGCAAAGCAACCAGCTGGCTGCAAATCTACCTAAAAGCAGACGGAGAAGTCGTCAAGGCTTTGCAGATGCTTTCGGATGCCACTGAAGTCACCGACGACCTGCTCTCTACGTTTGTTACATTCGTCTCTGCTGCATACTCACCACAGGGCATCCAGATTGCGAGCATCCCCGTGCTGCGATTGTTCTGTTCTGCAAGCATATGGCTGAAAGTGACAAGCTGCCTCCCACCCCGGTGCTCTCAAGCAGCACATCCTCCGAGTCCAGATCCAGGCCACAGTATGGGGTCAGGCAAGCGTTGCTCAGCAGCAGTTCCTGGATCCTCTGAAGCACGGCTTCTACAAGGACACAACTGGTCAGGTCAAGCCAGTTACTACTGAGGTGCTCCCAGTCCCCAAGGCCATCATCGAGATGGTGAGATGCCAGTGCAGAGCCGAATGTTCTACAGCTCGATGTTTTGCAGGTCCAATAACCTATCGTGTACAGACCTCTGCCAATGCGGCACTCAGTGTCAGAATGATGAGCACTCTAGGAATGACATATTGTTGGCCAGTAACAGTGATGATGATGAGTGAGAGTACTAGCTGAAGATCATGATGATGGTCCCTGCCCTTGAAGTTTAATGATAAACAATTATCATCGTCGGAAGTGAAATGTATGGCTCAGTCTATCGGATCATCTACTATCATCTACATCTGTTATTATGTTTAGCCTATTGTACTTGGTGTCACTGGATTCCTCACCCCTAAAAATATAGGATTAGCCGTTAAATGTATGACTCTAGGTCACCTAGATGCCGAGATATTGGGAAACATTCATATTTACGTTGGCCATTTTGAAAAACCAAGATGACCGCCTTATGGTTACGTTTAGCTTAAAGTACATGGTACCACTAGATTCCTTGCCCCTACAAATGTAGGTTTAGCCGTTAAAATCAGGACTCCGGGTCCCCTAAATGTTAAGATATTGAGAAACACCCATTTTTTAAGCGGCCATTTTGAAAATCCAAAATGGCCGCCATATATGCATCCGGCAAATGGTAAACATTGGTTTTCTGATTGCTTACACTATACAGTTTCCAAAAATGTATAGATTTGCAAATCTCCCAAAAATTCCAACGAAATTACATAATGAGCCTGACTAACTAGGGCGGGTGGGGGAATGCACTGAGGCATTTTAATTCAATTTTTTTTAGAAAGATAAAATGAATTATGAAAAGTTGTCAATGCAAATTTTTGCAATATTTATGACATAGGAATATTGGTCTAGATTTTAAGAGACTGAACTCTGTGATATTTGCATTGTTTTCTATGACGTCAGAGGAACTTATAAAGAAGGAAATTATCCACTGGCATGAATTTGTTAAGCGAACACTTGATCTGCCCAAAAGTGAACACCTGATTAACATTGAAGGAATTGGAGTAAAGAAAAGTAAGTATATCTTAACTAAACATTTTTTACTATGTGTTGGTATATTGATAAAGAAATGAAAATTAATCTAGTTTTCTATTTTTCTAACACTCGTAAACAGGATCATGACATTACCCTCACATGTTACAATCCTTTCTCGCGGCATCTCATTAACTATGTGTATCGATAAACTATATGTATAATAAAAAGTAAACCTCGTTGCATCATACCGGTATATGACAGATTCTTAAAGTGCATGTAGTGATTTTCGAAGTGAATTTGCGCATGTGCTTTCTTAGCCTTACCCCCAAGGGCACTTTTCGAAGTCATGTCGCGTCCAAATATTTCTCTTATAAGAATCTTCATGAATTTTTTAAGTCAACTGTTCCTATACTTCTTACGCCTGGACCATTAGCAACACTCTCTTGGTGGTTGGGGTTTGTGTCTGCAGGTCGATGGGCGTATTTACTTTTTTTGGCTCGCTGGACTTGAGTTTCGTTTTTCATAATGGAATGGTTGGGTAGTGCCGTTTGGCCGTGACGTTATGGATACCGGATGGCGAGTCACGTAAAATGCACCTCTCTTGATGGTACATTCAGGGTT